>NW_026716210.1:0-18040 GCF_029784015.1 Lycium ferocissimum
ACGGAGGAATGATGAAGAATAGAATGAGAGGTGCTCGTGGGTAGCCTCGGGTACCCGTCGCGGCCCCTAGCTGGGTCGTGACACCTTGTCCTTTAGGGATTCCACTATTTCCGAGGTGAAGTCGCGTACACGCAGCACTCCTTTATGCCTTATGCCCTTTTTACCCTTGTGGTGCACTCGACAACGGCTTCCTAACTTGCTCAAAAACATATCAAGTTCATCTTAATAATGGTCTTATCTTATCACCACGTCGTCGTACTACACCTTTAAGTTCATAACTATATATTCCCCTTTCATTCCATACTCGTACTCAATTACTTACGTCTGTCCGTGCTTCCGTTAGAATTCCTTATCGTTTCTCCCGTCTATGTCCATCTTTTATTCTACACACGAGGAATTTTATGCCACCTCTGTATCATTAGGAACATATTACTTCCGCATAATCCTTTTCTCATTTTCAAAACGTATTCTGTTCGTCCATGTTTACTTGTTTCATACCAGTTATTTTCTAACATTCATTCTACCCCGTTGCTCATCTTTTTACAACTTGGTCTTTCACAGATTCCGTCACTTTTAGTACTCGTATCCTCGGCTACGGGTCATAACCTATTTCTACTGCTCGTTATCTCGCTTTCTTCTTATTTCCATCTTTAATTAACTCCTTTTTTTCTAGCGCTCGCTATCATTTTAGTTATCACATAGCCTTTATTCGAACTTCCCTATAGAAGAACTTTATAAATCTTTCTTATTCGTTTTACAGCTCGCTTTTATACCTTAGTCACATAGATCACGTGATATCTTTTAGTCACTTCCTCACTAGGATTTACTCATTTCCATAACAATCCTCACTATATAGGATAAAGTACTATTGGGCAGATTATGTGTACCTAAGGTTGCAGGGCTACGGCCACAGGTTATGGGAGAGGCACATTATGCCCGTTATTCTGTTCATCCGGGGTCCACAAAAATGTATCATGACCTCAAATGTTTGTCTTTTGGTGGGATGGCATGAAGAATGACATAGCAGAGTTTGTTGCTCAGTGCCCGAATTGCCAACAGGTTAAGATTCAATCCTATAGTGTAACACTTTTTAACCTTATACCCTTCCCGGTCAATCTTATCCTTGATATCACACAAGCTGTTTTATCAATACATTCATATCCGTCGCAATTTTTTTTATACTCTTGTCTCAATCATACTATTGCTTCTTTTAGCTATAACTCGTCATATTTTATCCACCTTATCAACTCGGTTGATACCTCGATATAACACTCATCCGATTTGCCGACTTTTCTAAATCACCTCTTAGCATCAACGGCCCTTTCAAATTCCTTTTTTTTACCATATCGATATCGACCTCTAATCATTATTATCATCAATCTAGCGAGTTAACTTATTCCTCGATGTCAACCATACTCGTAGTTTAGTCAAATCTTATCATTACTATTGGCACGACCTTTCAAGACATATTTCAAACTTATATCTCATTCTCGTTTTATTTCTAGGAAAATTTTGGTAGAGTTTCCTCTGTATTTCTTACCATCTCGAAACCTGCACGCAGGAAATACCAACAATGCCTCATAGGGCCAACATATATATATATATATATATATATATATATATATATATATATATATCATATCATATCACAGCCACACAGGGCTCCCAATATCAACAACGATGCGAAAATGATGAACTTACCTCGTATGTTCTTGTTCAACTCAAACCGCACCCCGTTACGCTTTCCCCGTTTACTTTCCCGGTTTTCAAGCTGCATTATGCCCCGTATTTTTATACGACGGATTATTCGTAAGTTAATCGGCATAAGTCCAAGGACGAGATTATTTATGGATATGAGACAAGGACTTTTAATCCCCGATTTTTATTAGTGCACAAGTTGCTTATAAATTTTAATTGGTATGGAATTATTAATGAAGATTGGGGATTAATTAATCATGATTAAATTATTAAGTGAGGATTAGTGATTAATTATGATTAATTAGCCTAATTGGACAATTAAGTGGGCCCCACAACACTTGGCCAAATATAATTGGTTCATGAAAGATAATGGGACACATGTCAAGGTTGGACATGTGTCACCATCATGTATGGCATATAAAAGAGAAATTGATGACTAATGAATCATTTGTCATCTTCACAAACAAAAGAAAAGATTAAGAGATAGAGAGGAGAAGCTCTCGGCCATGGCTGGCCGAGAGTGAAGCTCTGGAATTTTGGATCA
Organism: Lycium ferocissimum; assembly: GCF_029784015.1. Lineage (NCBI taxonomy): Eukaryota > Viridiplantae > Streptophyta > Magnoliopsida > Solanales > Solanaceae > Lycium > Lycium ferocissimum. The sequence goes on from NW_026716210.1 coordinate 2,243, forward strand.
AAATTTGATTTTCTTCAAGTGTTTCAACCCTTTGGAAGGTGTATAACAATGTGGGATTGATCTAGATAGCAAGAACAAGTATTGAATTCAAGGCACAAATTCTAGCCAAGTTGAGAAGTCAAGTATAAAAGGTAAGGTTTAATCTTCTTTTACATGTGTTGAGAGTGGTTTGAACGTGTTGTAGCTTGTAGAAATGAATGAAAATTATGGAATTTTGTATGTTGGTGTTGAAGCCGTATAGGAAATTTCATTTTTGTAGGATATGGTGAATTGATTTTTACTTGTATTTTGGTTGTTGTTGTTATGGATTGTATGGTGAGAATGAAGGTTTAATGGTTCAAGTTGGAGTTGTAATTGTTTGTGGGCTATTGTAGAAGCTAATATGATGTTAATATAGTTCCTTGCATTTATATAAATGATGTTGCTAAACGTGTGGTTGTTGGTATGATTTGTGAAATTGGAAGAAAAGAATGTAGTGTTGTTATTCTTGTTGAACTTGGAAGATTATATGTCGTATGGTGTGTTGGTTGGCTGTTTGGAATGTTGTATGGAAATTTGTCCAGAAATGTCCTCGAGTCATGTTTGAATATTCTCGGGTTGACACTTGAAGGCATGATTAGTGATGTTGGCTTGGTTGTATGTAGTTGGTTTGAATGTAAATGAAACGTCATCTAATCGTCTAGAAAGGAGTTACTAACATTAGAATGCGTTTTGAATCTCTTCGTAGTTTAATCGTAGTTCTTGACGTCTTAATATAGGTTGAGATACTATTGGGCAGCGTATACGTGTTGTGTTGCGAGTAAACGCTAAAAGGTATGTAAAGCCTATCCCTTCTTTCTTTTGGCATGTCCTAGACGTAAGCATGATACGATATGAGCTTCGGGGTAACTCTATTCATAAGTTCCGAGCATGCTTATGATTCTTATTCACTTCTTGATATTAGAATTCTTAATATAGTTGAGCTATTGTCCTCGAGTCTTTTGTATGATTGGATCGTAAATGATGCATAAAGGTTCCTATTCTTAAAGAATTCGATAATGAATAATGTCCATAACTTTTATAAACTGACTCGGATTACCATAATACATGTCTATTATCCCTGAGGCCTTATTTTGATATAGTTCATAATGATATTCAAAGAGTCGAACATGACTATCGTCACGATACTCGAGCGTTGATTAGTCTACTTATTTATTGAGTCTCAAAAGATGATTTATATGCATTTGATTACTCACTACTCTTTGTTTGTGCATTACATTATTACATCTTTCACCGAGTCCCTCACTAGAGGGCCGGGTACGATATATATATGTTATGGAGTTATCTTTGTGTTATGGAGTTATCTTGTGTTGTTATACGGAGTTATCTTTGTGATACGGAGTTATCTTTGTGATACGGAGTTATCTTTGTGATACGGAGTTATCCGTAGTAGGAGCATCTTTGTGTTATGGCGCCAAAGATGGGGTGGCGACCATGTTCACCGAGTCCTATAATGGGCCGGATATATATATATATATATATATATATATATATATATATATATATATATATATATATATATATATATATATATATATATATGATATTAACATCCATGATTTGTGTTTCAAAGAGCAAAACATTTGGTATTACGGTCATTGTACTTGTTTTCTGTATTTCTTATATCGGTTATGATCCTGTTTATTGTATTTCATGCTTTATATACTCAGTACATATTTCGTACTGACCCTCTTTCTTTGGGGGGGGCTTGTGTTTCATGCCCGCAGTACGACGCTCATTTTGGTGATCCGCGACTTAGGATACCTATTTTCTTTGTCTTGGAGTGCTCCGTTGTTCCGAGCCTAGACTTTTGCTTGCAGTCTGGCGATATATGTATATGTTTACTAAGGGTGCGGCGAGGCCTGTCCGTCATATATTACTGTTGTCACTCTTAGAGGTACGTAGACGTATGTGTGGGTGCGTATATAGTTCTTTGTTTAGTTGTGTATATATGACTTATGTTCTGGAGCGTTCCCATTCGTAGTGGCAGCCTTGTCGGCTTGCGTATGTATGTTTTGGGATGATGTATGCAGTGGCAGCCTTGTCGGCTTGCTTTTATATATGATTGGGACATTCCTACATGTTATGATAGCTTTGTAAAACATATACCATGTTATCTGTTGGAAGTTGTAACTCTCGGGAGGAGTTGTTGTCTTTATAGATATATATATATATGCGGCAGTTTTGAGACGACGTCTTGCCTTTATAAATATAAGTTCTTTATTATGCTAGTTGTGGATGATTATAGTTAACGGTGTATACGAGTGTCGGCTCGGGCACTAGTCACGTCTGCGGGGTTGGGTCGTGACAAAAGTGGTATCGAGAAGCGAGTTCATCCTCGGAGTGTCTATAGCACCGTGTCTAGTAGAGTCTTGTTTATCGGTGTGTTGTGCACCACGTCTATAAATGAAGCTACGAGACATTTAGGATGTTACCTTTCTTTCATATCTAAGATCGTGCGATAGAGCCACGCCATAGGAAATGAGATTCCTTATACTAACCTTTGATTTCAGTAGAAGAATGGCATCGACAGAAGAAAGTGACTAGCGATATTGGAAGTTACAAAGCACGCAGGTAAGCCAAGGTACGAAAGATATGGCGGGTAAGATATTGAAGTACGATTGAAATACAAGTTGAAGATTAAGAGGAAAAGTAAACAAGAAAGTATAACAGGTGCAGTTTGAGTTGAACATATGAGGTAAGTTCATTATTTTTCTACATCGTTGTTGATATTGGGAGCCATTCGTGTGGGCACGTGATATGATATGATATATATATATATATATATATATATATATTTATTTTTGTGAGGCATTGTTGGTATTTCCTCGTGCGTGTTTGAGATATTAAGGAATACGGAGGAAACTCTGCCAAATTTTTTGTAGAAATAAAAAGAGAATGAGATATAGGTTTGTAATATGTCTTGAAAGGTCATGCCAATAGTAATGATAGGATTTGATTAAGTTGCAAGTACGGCTGACCTCGAGAAATAAGTTAACTGTTGAATTGATGGTAATAGTAATTAGGAGGTCGATATCGATATGGTAAAAAGAATTTGAAAAGGGTTTGTAATGTTAAGAGATGATTTAGAAAAGGCTGGTAGATCTTGATAGAGTGTTATATTAAGGTACCGACTGAATTGATAAGCAGGGAAAGATTACGACGAGCTTACAGTTAAAAGAAGTAATAATGTGATTAAGACAAGAGTACAGAGGAAAAAGAATTGTGACGGATATGAATGTAGTAATAAGACAGCTTGTGAGATATTAAGGATAAGATTGACTAGGAAGGGTAAAAGGTTAAGTACGCTTACTCCACCAAGTGTAATTAACCCATAGTAAGAATCGTGAATAAGGTTAAGAAATGTTGCATTATAGGATTGAATACGAACAGGATATAATGTGAATATAATGAGGACGGTTATGAAAATAAGTAAAGCCTAGTGAGGAAGTCATCAAAGGATATGACGTGATCTATGTAATTAGAGTATAAAGGTAAGTGTGAAACGAAAAAATGAGCTGTAGAACGAATAAGAAAGGCTTATCAAGTTCTGTAAGGGAAAGTTCATAATAAAGAATATGTGATAATGGAAATGATGACGAGCACCAGAGAAGAGGAAGAGTAATTGAAAGAAGGAAATAAGAAGAAAGCGAGATAACAGTGCAGTAATAGGTTATGACATGTGTAGCTGAGAACACGAGTACTATAAGTGATTTTGTGAAAGACCAAGTTGTAGAAAGATGAGCAACGAGGTAGAATGGGTGCTAGAAAGTGACTGGTATGATACGAATAAAGATGGATGAACAGAATACGTTTGAAAACGAGAGAAGGATTATATAGAAGTGATGTTTTCCGAAGGATACCGAGGAGGTAGCATAAGATTCCTTGTGTGCGGAATAAAAGATGAGCATAGACTAGAGAAATGATAAGGGAATTCTAAAGGAAGCATCCAAGATAGATGTAATCAATTGAGTAAGAGTATAGAACGAAAGTGAAATATATAACTACAGACTTAAAGGTGTAGTACGACGGCATGGTGATAAGATAAGACCATTATTAAGGCAAACTTGATATGCGTTCGAGTAACTTAGAAGCCAGTGTTGGGTACACAACAAGGGTAAAAAGGGCATGAGGTATAAAGGAGTGTTGCGTGTACGCGACTTCACCTCGGAAATAGTGGAATCCTTAAAGGACAAAGACGGTAGGCTTGAGAAGCAAATGATGTATTGTAAATTTATTAAAGGAAACAGATGATACAGGTTGGGATAAAGATAATGTTACAAGAGGACTTTGAACACTTATCGTCGGAATATAAGTGCTGCCTAATTGAGATTGGAACGCCTACAAGTACTAATTAACTATTGATTGGAATGAGTGGAATGTGGCCTCGGATGAGTTGTTACGTTGGTCGCATTACTCGAGTATAGATTATCAGATGAAATTTTGTACTATAAATATAGAAAGGTTCTCGTCGCTTCGTGATGTTGTTAAGGTTTTGTACGTGGATATCAAAGTTATACATCATAAGGAAAAGACATGGATAAGGTACAGTATACCAAGTGAATTGGAAAAAGGATCAAATGAATTTGAGGCTGGAAATAGAGACATAGAGCAAAATATAAACGGATAATGGTATTGTTATATCCTGTATTTCGTACATTGGGACAATCCGAGTTAACTATGATAAGTTAGGGACAAAGCCATTCCGGGATGCGAAGTCGGGATTTTTGACCTTCGGTTTTGTTTTGAGACATAACGTGTTCATGAATTGGTTGGCATGGAACATTTGGGAAATTTGGGACTAAAAGTAGAATATTGAAAATTTGGAAATTATTGAATTTTGGCCCATGTTGGCCGTGTGGACTTGGAGTGGTGCCCACACATTTTGTGGTCAAATTTAATTGGTCCAACCCATTGTGTGGGCCGTGGACACTTGGATGATCCATTCAGAGCTTAAAAGATGACTAAGTGTTCATCTTTCCTCATTTTACACTTAGAAAAAAAAAAAGAGAACTTGAAGAACAACCACCACAACAGTAGGCCAAGGCTCCCATTTTCAAGACCAAGATTTAACCATCCAAAATTAATTCTTCCCAGCAAACCTACTAAGTGAAGGGTCTCATCAACGTGGAAGTGTTGTTTGGGTCAACAAACCTCTAGTTTTCATCCTAGCTAACCCTAGCCTAGTTGAGAAGTTGAAGAAGAAAGGTAAGATTTAATCTTGTTTTATGTGTTATGAATGATGTGTGTATGTTGTAGTAGATGAAAATGGATGAAATTCATGGAAATATTGCATGTAGAGTGGAGCCGTGTGCATGGTGTGTGTGGCCGTGTGTGTGTGTTGTTGTGTTGCATTGAAGTAATGAATTAAAGTCTAGTTAGCATGTTGTGATTGTTGTAGAGTGGAGAAAAGAATGAGAATCATCAACATATGTATGTGGAGGTGTTGGCCGAATATAGGCCATTTGTGTGACAAGAAATGAATTAATGTTAATTAGTATTTTTGATTGTTGTCGTTATAGATTCTACGTTGACGATAAGAGATTAATGACTCCAATTGATATTGTAAGTGTTGCGGGCTGATTTTGAGGTTATTGTATTTGATGTAAACCGTATATTTATGGGAATGACATTGTTAAAATGTGAATTGTTGGTGCAAATCATGATTCGGAAGTTAGGAATGTGTCATGGATGTTGTTCTCGGGTTGAGGGTAGTTTTCGGGTGGATTGGAGTATTATTTGGGATGTTTGAAATATGTGTGTGAATTGTTTAGAATGTCCTAGAATATTGTTGGTATGGGTTCGGGCTAGTATTTGAATGTATGAACGTTGATATGGGTTTGAATGTAGTCGTTAGATTGAATATATGAATGTTGTTGAATTATGTGGAAAGAGTATTTAATGTTAGAATGCGTTTGAATGGATTATTGATGTTGCTAGAATGATTGTGGATATTGTTGGAATAGTTGTTGGTATTGTTGTTGTTGAATTTGGCCGAGTTGAATTCTCGGGGTTGTGCATTTACAGGGGAAGTGCTGCCCAAATTTCCGTAGAATTATGTGTTAGTTTGGAAATGAACTCCTAAATGCCTATAGTTAATGTTGGTATCTATTGAGGTTATGTAGATCTTGGGGAATCCGAGACATAAGTTTGATTGGGATTAGCTTTGACGAAGGTATGTGAAGCTCATCCCTTCCACAGCGTATCCTAGACGCAAAGTAAGTTATGATGTATTATGAGCTTCAGGGGAAATTCTATTTGTAAAATCCGAGCATGTTGACGATGCTTATTTGCTTCTTGATGTTGGCACCTTTATATGGTCAAGCCATGGTTTATATGTCTTTGGATGACTGCTACCAATGTTGCATAAAAAGTTTTGTTTTCAAAAGAGTTTTGTAACTACGAACGTCCGTAACTTTCACAGACAGAACCGGATTGCTTTGATATGCTCGTAAATGATTCCATAACGTATAGTGACTATGATTTTCATAGGCGGGCCTGGATTGGGTTGATGCTCGTCCGTGGGTCCCGCGACTTCCTTCTGTATAGTTCTGATGGCTTTTGAAAGTATTTGATATGACTATTTTTCCGACCCCCGAATATGATTATATACCTATCTGTTAAGTCTAAAATGAGGATTTCTATGCATATGATTCCGATACATAACTACGATTTCTGAAGTTCGATTTGATATGTTCCCGAGTGATATTCGGAAGAAAACCTGATTTGACTATTGTTTCGGTTTGAACTAATGGTTCGTTTTGATTAACCTATTGAGTCTTTGGAAACGTTTTAAACTGTATTTGGCTACATTTTTTGCCAAGTCCCGGGCCGGTTATGTTATCGTGCGCACTATGCTGTATTCTGAAGTATGATGTGTATTCCGGATTATGATGTGTCCGGTACGCCGAGCCCCTTTTGGCCGGGTACTATGTATATATGCTACGTTATATGTTATATGTATGGATTCTGGAATATGATCAGTTGGAATCGGGCGGTGGTGGGGCAAACCCAATGGTGGGGCAAACCCGGTGGTGGGGCAAACCCAACGGTGGGGGCAAACCCAATGATGAGGCAAAATTTCACATTGGTTTAGGCAAATCCCATTGGTTTAGGCAAATCCCATATTTGGTTTTGAAAATCCCACGTTGGTTTAAGTAAATCCCACATTGGTTTAGGCGAATCCCACATCGGTTAATGTCGGCTCATATGATAAGTTATGATGTTATGATGTCCTACGGTATGTATATGTATGATACTGTATTTCGGGGGTAAGCGTGTTGGCATTCGATTATTATATTTGTAAATGCAGTACTCTGTTGTCCGATTTGTGTTTCGGATATGCAAACACTTTGGTTTTGGGTTGTTATGCTCACTTTACTAATTTATTTCGCTTATGATCTTATTTTCCGTATTTCCTGCTTTGCATACTCGGTACATATTCCCTCTGAGCCCCTTTCTTCCGGGCTGCGTTTCATGCCCGCGGTACGGACGCACGGCTCGGTGATCCGCCGATCTGAGGACACCTATTCTGTGATGTCGGAGAGCTCCGTTTATTCGAACTACATTTCGGTATATATTCTTCCGTTGTGTACGTATCTATGTATTCAGGGGTACAGCGGGGCCCTGTCCCGTCATATGATTCTGTTGTTCTGTTTAGAGGTCTGTAGACATAGATGTGGGTTATGTATAGTTTTGTTCAGATGTGTTGTGTGAGTTGTGTCTGGGCGGCCCGTACGCGTAGCGACCTTGTCGGGCCGCGGGTATGTATGCTTTGATACGCTATGTGTATATTATGACGACCTTGCGCAAGCACGTACGTATATATGTTTGTATGCGTCAGTTTGGAGCCACGTCTGATATTTATAAATGTATGAGTCGTTTGTATGCCGAATCTGGTTAATGAGCGCGTATGGGTGCCCAGCTCGGGCACTAGTCACGGCCTACGGGGTTGGGTCGTGACAGAAGTGGTATCAGAGCGGTTCGTCCTCGGATTGTCTACAGACCGTGTCCAGTAGAGTCTTGTTTATCGGTGTGTTGTGCACCACATCTATAAGCAGGAAGCTACAGGGCATTTAGGGTGTTATCTTTCTTTATGATCCTAGATCGTGCGATAGAGCTGTGTTATCAGGATGACTCTCCCCTAACGAATTGCTGTGTTTTCAGCGATGCCTCCGAGAAAGGCGACAGCTGTCACACCCTTAATCCGATAGGGTGTGATGGGCACCCGACCCTTACCTAGGGCCGAGCGAACCCGCCGACTCTCGTAATACTCGTAGCCATACTGGGCCCTTAACCAAAACATGAGTACATAATGAAGGTTTTTCGGAAAACAAACAAGCTTTACACTTTTTCGAATCAAATAAAATCTGCAGTCGCAAGAAATTTGTAATATAATGCATAACAATACATCGGCTTACATAGCCGCATACATAACCGACATCTTAGACCCACAACACTGTCTGCAAAGTCTCTAACACAGAACATGAAACCATAACATAATAATCGACTCGGCGACACTCGAGAGAAAATGGAGCTCGCCAATCCCATTGGAACATCTTCTACTAATATCTTCGGCTCACAGGTGTACACAACGCGGCATGAAACGCGACCCCGAAGAAAAGGGGGTCAGTACGGAAAATGTACTGAGTATGTAAAGCATGGAATACATTAAACAGAATCATAACCGGACTGAGAAGTACAGAACAGACTTAACCATCAGAAATCATAGACTTGCCTTTAAAACATATCTCGTACATATACATATACATATAGCGTGTCTCGGCCCTCTAGCGAGGGGCTCGGTGGGTAAAATCATATCATTATCATATCATCGTATCATCGAACATATATACCGTACCCGGCCCTCTAGTGAGGGACTCGGTGAATAAGGTCATATAATCATTGTATCATATCATCATGTCATCATGTCACATCATCATATATATACATATACCGTACCCGGCCCTCTAGTGAGGGACTCGGTGAAGTGATCATATACTGTACCCGGCCCTCTAGCGAGGGACTCGATCGTACCCAGCCTTTTCGGGACTCGGTGGATAACGTACCCGGCCCTTTCGGGACTCAGTGGAGTCATCATATGTATACCGTACCCGGCCCTCTAGTGAGGGACTCGGTCGAGTCATCATATGTATACTGTACCCGGCCCTCTAGTGAGGGACTCGGTGAAATATCATATCAACTGTGCACGAATACGTGCCGGCCGGGACTCGGTGAATGATGTCATAGTAGGCACGAGCAGAGTAATAAGAAGCCACATACACATACACACAATTCATCTTTGAAGCTCAACAAATAAGTAACAGATCAACGCTCGTGTCACAGAATCATAGTCACATTAAGTTCCTTTCGAATGTTACTCGGAAACATGTCAAATAGAGCTTCAAAAATCATAGTTACGTATTAAAATCATACGCATGCGAATTCTCATTTCATACATTTACACAGATTCCATAGAATCAATCAAAGCAGACTATCATTTAAAAAAACCGAGCCAATGGTCATAGTCAAATCCAGTTTCTTTCGAGTGGTACTCGGAACTTGTCAAATAGAACCTTGCCATCATAGTTACGGATCGACATTATATATATACGATTTCTCATTTCAGACTTAACAGATAAGTGAGTAATCATATTCGGAAGTCGGGTTGTTAACCATATTAAGTTCTTTTAACAAGTTGCTAGAACTATACAAAGGAACGTCTTGCGGGCCCACGGACAAGTACCCAACCAATCCGGGCCCGCCCGTGGAGGTTAAGATCATCATACGCTACAGAACCTTCTACGGACATATCGAAGCGATCCGAGCCTTCCTATGGAAGTTACGGACGTTCGTAGTTATAGACTTTTTTACGAACATAGTCTTTTATGCACATTCATGTTTAACCATACAAAGGCATAGGAACCATAATTTAACTACGTTACGAATACGGATATCAAGAAGCAAATAAGAATCATAGACATGCTCGGATCGTAGGAGTAGAATTACCTCGGGGATCATATCATAGCATAATTTAACTAAGACATGCCAAAGAAAGAGAGGTGAGTTTTACATACCTTGGCTGCCCCCTAAGCTAATCCAAACTTACGATCCACGATAATGTTATTAGACATCCGACATTAGCCATAGACATTGAAGAACCCAATTCCAAGCCGTCACTTTATCTACGAAAATTCCGGTAGCATTTCCCCTATATATTCACCAACCCCGAGAATTCAACTCGGCCAAATCTTCAACACAATACCAACAATCATATGAACAACATTAAGAATCAATTCAAATCGCATTCTAGCATTAGCAATTCTTTTCTACATAACTCATCGGCATTCCATTTACATTCAAATAAACTACATGCGCTCAATCTAACACCAATGATCATGCGTTCAAATATCAACCCGAGGCCATTCAAACACGATTCAAGGACATTTCAAGCAATCCATACAATATTCAAGCTACCCAACCATTACACTCTTCCACCCGAAATTACCAAATTCCATAGGAGCAATGGCAACACATTTCATTCTTCCGAATCCATAAACTATATCAACACTTCCATACATTAGCAACATTATTTCCATCAATACAAGAAACTATATTAAAATCATATAAATTTGCCAAAACAGCCCGCAACACTACAACTTCAACATGAGTCATCAAACATTCATTTTACATCATAATATCCACAACAACATCACTAGAACACTAAATAAAATTTCATTCGTTCCTTGTCACCAAAACAGTCCAGTCACGGGTTCATCATCAACATCATAATTCAATGAATTCCATTCATTTCTTCATACAACAACATGTCCAAACCATCTACAAACCATGCAAAAGAGGATAGAATCTTACCTCCTTCCACTTGCCTTCTTCGTTTCTCGGCTGGTGGCTCTTTGCAAAACAATTGGTTTTCTTCTTCCAACAACTACTCCATATGATAGAGGGCCTTCCATTTGGTATGAAAACTAGAAAGAAAAGAATTTTTCACGGTCAAGGTGGAAGACACCATTTTCGGCCAGCTTGGCCGATTGTCTTTCTCCTTTCTTTTTCTCCATCTTTCTTGAATTTTCCAAGTTTAAAATGATGAATCATGTATATTGTTTGCTCCTCCCTTGTATATTTATACACATGCACATGGCACATGACCGGCCATGCTCTTCATTTTCTCCACTTTTCTAGATTTTTCCTTAAATAATAAAAGATGACTAGTCTTGCATGGTCATGTTTTTATCTATGTATATTTTTGGCCCTTACAAATATAAGATGGACACATAGGCCCCCTTGATGGCTTGCTACAATTGACCAAAATGTAAATGGGGCCCACGTCCACAATGCTTCTTCAAGAAGTCATGAACTAATAATAATTTCCAATTTCCAAGTTTGCCCTTAATATTCCATGACAATAATATTTATAAGCGACTTGCTCATTCAAACAAAATCGGAAAATGGCCTTGACTTAACTTTCCGCAACTTGCTCGGAATGTCAATGTACAAAAGTGCGGGATATAACAACGAGTGAGTAGAAGAAGGGCAAGTCTACATGGGGGGGGGGGGGGGGGGGGGGGACCGCCCGGAGAGTTACCGGGGCCCCGTCTATGTCATGTACCGAGATTGTGCCCCGGCCGGCGGTTCGCTCACGTATTTGCCCGGTATTAGAGGGCTTGGAGCGGCCCGGCAGGTCGTGGGGCGGCTCCCGCCCGGCTCCGAGGTTCGAGCACCCGAGCCTCCGGCTCCCCAGCCAGGGGCGGATGATGGGGCCATGTGAGAGGCAGTCCAGTTATTGACTAGATTGGTAGCGGGGGCTCGGCCCGCGAGGCGCGGGTAGGGGGTGATCGGGCGGGTGTGACATATATGACGGTTCGCGGGCCGTGATTTTCGACATGTAATCCACGAGTTTTTCGGGTCGAAGCCCGCGGAGGACCCTCGTGAGTTTGTTCGGGAGATGAGAGTACGTTGCGGCTTGTTAAGGCTTCGAGACCGAGTCGGTGAGCTAGCGTCATGCGATTGCGTGATGTGGCGGCTTAGCGAGTACGAGTCACGGATGTTGTCCGAGGTGAGGGTGCCCCTCCCGGCGGTATGGGGTGAGTTCATAGAGTCCTTTGTTAGCCATTTTTGAAAGGGCGGTGAGCCTAAGAGATTCTGATGTTGAAAGGGGAGAGGCGAGAGAGTCGGGAGTACGATTTGGAGTTTGATTCGTTGGCCGGATATGCGTACGCTTATGTAGCCGATATGACGGATCGGATGCATCGATTTGTGATGGGGTGGATGATTACACAGTTTGATGGATATATGTACGGTGATGGCGGCCCGGTCGAGGGATGGACATTGCCGGGTTCGAGCACGTACCCGAGGGTATGGAGGAGCGACTATAGGGGCGCCCGGCCGATAAGGTATGATAGAATATAAGAGGGCTAGATCCGCCGAGTATTACGGAGAGTCTCGGACGGGACCTCGGCCAAAGCTAGGATGTGATCTTCCCCGGTCGATAAAGGCAAGAGTAGACCCCTACGGTTCACCGGCCGAGAACCGAATGGTGCGGGGTATTCGGGGGCGAGGTCGAGCTCCCGGGGCTATAAGCTGGAAAGATGGACGAAGGTTCCGGCCCGGTCGAGGCCACCCGGACCTCCGTGTTCCTACCGTGGGAGGCATCACCCTGGAGAGTGTTATCGCGCCACGGGTACTTGTTTTACTTGTGGCGGTCAGGGTCATTTTAAGAGAGAGTGTCCGTACAGGGGCGGTTCAGGTGATGCGGCCGGCTGCCGGGTCGGTCTGCCCCGTCCTCCTTCCGTAGCATGCGCCCGATGGGGCGGGGCATACCGACGCCCGGCCGGCGGGCGAGGCCGTGGCGGAGCCTCGGTCTCGGCGGTCCATCGAACCGCCTATATGCGTTGACCCGTAGACGAGGATCGAGGCGCCACCGTACGCGGTTACAAGTAATTTAGACTCTTTAATTGGTTATGCCGATTGATGTATGATTTGTTTGCGATAATTGTAAAAGAAACTCCCCGAGTGTTTATAAGATCCCGTAAGGCTAATTTAACATTCGAGGACGAATGTTCTAAAGGGGGGGAGGATGTTATATCCTGTATTTTGTACATTGGGACAATCCGGGTTAACTATGATAAGTTAGGGACAAAGCCATTCCGGGATGCGAAGTTGGGATTTTTGACCTTCGGTTTTGTTTTGAGACATAATGTGTTCATGAATTGGTTGGCATGGAACATTTGGGAAATTTGGGACTAAAAGTAGAATATTGAAAAGTTGGAAATTATTGAATTTTTGGCCATGTTGGTTGATGTGTGGACTTGGAGTGGTGCCACACATTTTGTGGCCAAATTTAATTGGTCCAACCCATGTGTGGGCCATGGACACTTGAATGATTCATCTAGGAGCTTAAAAGATGACTAAGTGTTCATCTTTCCTCATTTTACACTTAGAAAAAAAAAAAAAGAACTTGAAGAACAACCACCACAAACATTCGGCCAAGGCTCCCATTTTCAAGACCAAGATTTAACCATCCAAAAATTAATTCTTCCTAGCAAACCTACTAAGTGAAGGGTCCTCATCAACGTGGAAGTGTTGTTTGGGTCAACAAACCTCTAGTTTTCATCCTAGCTAACCCTAGCCTAGTTGAGAAGTTGAAGAAGAAAGGTAAGATTTAATCTTGTTTTATGTGTTATGAATGATGTGTGTATGTTGTAGTAGATGAAAATGGATGAAATTCATGGAAATATTGCATGTAGAGTGGGCCGTGTGCATGGTGTGTGTGCCGTGTGTGTGTGTTGTTGTATTGCATTGAAGTAATGAATTAAAGTCTAGTTAGAATGTTGTGATTGTTGTAGAGTGGAGAAAAGAATGAGAATCATCAACATATGTATGTGGGAGGTGTTGGCCGAATATAGGCCATTTGTTTGACAAGAAATGAATTAATGTTAATTAGTATTTTGATTGTTGTCGTTATAGACTCTACGTTGACGATAAGAGATTAATGACTCCAATTGATATTGTAAGTGTTGCGGGCTGATTTTGAGGTTATTGTGCATTTGATGTAAACCGTATATTTATGGGAATGACATTGTTAAAATGTGAATTGTTAGTGCAAATCATGATTCGGAAGTTAGGAATGTGTCATGGATGTTGTTCTCGGGTTGGGGCAGTTTTCGGGTGGATTGGAGTATTATTTGGGATGTTTGAAATATTGTGTGAATTGTTTAGAATGTCCTAGAATATTGTTGGTATGGGTTCGGGCTAGTATTTGAATGTATGAACGTTGATATGGGTTTGAATGTAAGCCGTTGGATTGAATATATGAATGTTGTTGAATTATGTGGAAAGAGTATTTAATGTTAGAATGCGTTTTGAATGGATTATTGATGTTGCTAGAATGATTGTGGATATTGTTGGAATAGTTGTTGGTATTGTTGTTGTTGAATTTGGTTAGAGTTGAATTCTCGGGGTTGTGCGTTACGGGTATTATGTGTTAGTTTGGAAATGAACTCCTAAATGCCTATAGTTAATGTTGGTATCTATTGATGTTATGTGTAGATCTTGGGGAGTCCGAGACATAAGTTTGATTGGGATTAAAGGTATGTGAAGCTCATCCTTCTTCTGGCAAAAGCCTTAGTAAGTTATGATGTTGAGCTTCGGGAAATTTTCTATTCGTAAAATCCGAGCATGTTGACGATGCTTTGTTATGTGATGTTGACACCTTTATATGGTCAAGCCATGGTTTATATGTCTTTGGATAGCGGATGTTGCATAAAAAGTTTTGTTTTCAAAAAGAGTTTTGTAACTACGAACGTCCGTAATTTTCACGAGAATAACCGGATTGCTTTGATATGCTCGTAAATGATTCCATAACGTATAGTGACTATGATTTTCGTAGGCGGGCCCGGATTGGGTTGATGCTCGTCGTGGGTCGTGACTTTCCGTATGGTTCGATGGCTTTTGAAAGTATTTGATATGACTATATTTTCGACCCCCGAATATGATTATATACCTATCTGTTAAGTCTAAAATGAGGATTTCTATGCATATGATTCCGATACGTAACTACGATTTCTGAAGTTCGGTTTGATATGTTCCCGAGTGATATTCGGAAGAAAACCTGATTTGACTATTGTTTCGGTTTGAACTAATGGTTCGTTTTGATTAACCTATTGAGTCTTTGGAAACGTTTTAAATTGTATTTGGCTACATTTTTCACCAAGTCCCGAGCCGGTTATGTTATCGTGCGCACTATCTTTGTGTATACGAAGTATGATGTGTATTCGGATTATGATGTGTACGAGTACGTAGGAGCCCCTTTTGGCAGTAATTGTGTATATATGCTACGTTATATGTTATATGTATGGATTCTGGAATATGATCAGTTGGAATCGGAACGGTGGTGGGAAGCCAACCCGATGGTGGGGCAAACCCGGTGGTGGGGCAAACCCAACGGTGGGGGCAAACCCAATGATGAGGCAAAATTCCACATTGGTTTAGGCAAATCCACATTGGTTTAGGCAAATCCTACATTGGTTTAGCGAATCCCACATCGGTTAATGTCGGCTATCATATGATAAGTTATGATGTTATGATGTGCTACGGTATGTATATGTATGATACGTATTTTAGGAGTAGCGTGTTGGCATTCGAGTTATTATATTTGTCGTCTGTACCTCTTGTTGTCCGATTTATTGTTTCGGATACGAGCTTACTTTGTGTTATATCCGGCGTTTTTTAATTTGGAAAACT
>NW_026716211.1:0-18105 GCF_029784015.1 Lycium ferocissimum
CCTTAACTTATCGTGGTTAGCTCGGATTATCCCAATGTACAAAATACGGGGTATAACGATAACATACTTAGAAGGAATGAATTCTTACCTTTTTCTTCAATCTTCTTTACTTGAACAAGTTGTCCATTTGAAGAAACAAGCCTTCTTTCTTCCAAACCAATTCCACCAAGTTGTTAAGAAGCCTTGAATTAGTAGTAATTCAACAAGAAAATAATTTTAGGGGCAAGATTTTTGAAGGTGGTTTTCTCTCCACCTTGGCCGAATGGCCAGAGTTTGCTCTTGGTTTTTCTTGTTTTCTCCTTCTCTCTCAACTTGTCTTGAAATTTCTAGAAAATTAATGAACCTTGGCCCCTTTTATTCTTAGCATGTCACATGACCATGCACATGGCTCAAATTAAATTTTTGTCCCTCTTTCCTTTGCTATGGCCGGCCACCTACATGGCTTGGGCCTAATTTTTTTTCAAATTTTCCAAGCCCAATTTTCTTTAGCCCATATTTTTGGCAATTCATAAAACCATTTTCCGACATTCCAATTTTGCCCTTAGACTTTTCCAATAATTCCACGTCTAAATTTCATAACCAACTTATGAACCAAACAAAATCAATACATTACAATGTCCTTAACCTTCCTTAATATTTTCGCGTCAATATTTCCTTAAACATCCCATGCACCCTAAGTAGAATCCAATGGAAACCTTAATTCCTACCATTCCGACTCGTTTCCAATTTTTCCGAATACGCATAAAATGCGAGGTGTAACACCTACTCTCACCCGAAGTCTTCCAACTTAACTAGAACAATAACAACACACTTCTTTCTTTCCAATTCATAAACTATATCAACAATTCTATATGTTAGCAACATCATTTTCATTGATACAAGAGGCTATATTGAATTCACATTATCTTGCAAATCAGCCCACAAACAATTGCAACCTCAATTTAGACCATTGAACCTTCGTTTTCATCACATAATCCACAACAAACAACAACCAATACACTACATGGAATTAGTTCATTATGTTCTATCCAACAGCCCCTACACGGCCAAGTTCCCATTCCACACGATTCCATGAATTTCATTCATTTCTACATGCCAAAACATACACAAAACATCCCTAACAACATCAATCAAACATTAAATAGAATTTGTTCATCATGCCTTCACCAACCAACATGCATACGACTACACTTCAACACACCATACTTTCATGAATTCTATTCATTTCCACACCCACAAACCATGCACAACACATGAAAATAAAGATTGAACCTTACCTTTCCTCCAACTCCTCTTCTCGGCTAGAACTCCTCTTGCAAAAACGGATGGTTTTCTTGTTCCAACGACTACTCCACGTCGACGAGGACCCTTCACTTAGTAGGAAAGCTTGAAGGAGAGAATTTTTCATGATCAAATTGGAGAAATTTGGTTTCGGCCAATCTCTCTCTCCAATGGCCGAACCCCTTTTTTTTCCTCCTCTCTTCTTTGTCTTGAATTTTCTAGAGTTTAAGGATGATGAATATGTCTTGTTTGGTCCTTACTTATATATATATATATATATATATATATATATATATATAATTGCAAGCATGGCCGGCCATGGGCCATTTGTTTTCTCCAAATTTTTCCCAACTTTTCTAGAAATTTCTTGAATAATAAAAGATGACTAGTCTTACATGGTCATGCTTTTATCACATGTATTTTACACCCATGTGGGCCATAGTCCACCTTGAATCTTTTTCCACAAGTCATGCATACAAATTTCCAATTTCCAAATTTGCCCTTAATAATCCATACCACTAATATTATAAGCGACTTGCGCATTCAAACGAATACCGGAAAATATAACTACGTCCTTAACTTCCCGCCATTAACTCGAAATATTCAAATGTGCAAAATGTGAGGTGTAACATCCTTCCCCCCTTTAGAACATTCGTCCTCGAATGTTCAACTAGTCTACAGGTCGCATAAGCACCTCGAGGGAGCTCCCTTTTCAAAGCTTATTTCCATCCTTCATATTAGCTCTTAAGCTATCCAATACTGTTCTCTTTGTCATACTCTTTCTCTTCACATACGTCCATTTTCTGGCGTCGCACTACTCAAAGTTTGTGCGAACTTCTCATATTACC
This sequence comes from Lycium ferocissimum, assembly GCF_029784015.1. Lineage (NCBI taxonomy): Eukaryota > Viridiplantae > Streptophyta > Magnoliopsida > Solanales > Solanaceae > Lycium > Lycium ferocissimum. The sequence continues at coordinate 2,130 of NW_026716211.1, forward strand.
TTAAACATTTTCCGGACTTCTATCCACTCATTGTCGGTTTCCCCGACCTTACTAATTTACTTCAGTAAAGGGTCTCCTTAGCAGCTCAAGCGTTCATGTCAAATACACTACCGTATCAACTGTCTCTATCTCATCCTTACATTTCTCGCACCTGTTTCCCCCCTTTTGGGGTGTACCTATACCATTATCTGTTTATACCTCGTCTCATATCCTCATTCCCAATCTCAATCTATAGTAGAATAATCTAGTTTACTTTGCAACATACACCATTTACTCTTTTACATATTCGAACTTCGGTACCCTTACTCAATTAATGCCTTCTGTACCGTAACTTCGGTTGCTGAGATTCACATGTCCACCAATACAATCGTATTTGGGGTATCTTACGCCTTCGTATATACATATATATAAGTACTATCAACTAGTTCACAAAATACGTCCAAACGCTGTTCAAGCCTATCCTAATTCCCAGGACTGTAATGCATTTTCTCTCTCTCTTCACCGAGTTAGTCTGCCTTGTCTCACGCGATCTCTTAGGGTTTCCAGCCATTCCATATACTCGAATTTACCTTAAGCTACCCTAACTTCTCATTTGTCTCGTATGTCTAAATATGTAAAATTTCTTGCAAACTTCCCAGGGGGTCACCCATCCTCCCACCTGAGCACGCTTAACCCCGAAACTTTGGTGGAGTTCGGTGCCTTAACACTGATATTTTCGCGTCCGCTTTCTTACGTGGCCTTTATTACTCGATCTAAAGCCAATCAAAACTTTACAACTTCCGAGACATTTTCGTAATACGTCCTTTCTTCTGTAATGACCGTTTTGCCCTTTTTAATTCCCTTGATGTTCACCTTCCACCTGCATGTATGGCCATTTTCTGTCTGGCGCCTAACTCCACGTAACAGAACAAATATATTCACCCAGTCTCACCTCTTTTGACTTCCATGTCATTCCTCGCCTTTTTCCGCCGATACTGGGCGCCTACGGAAATCGACGATTAATATAAGGAATCTTATCTTCTATGACTTGGCTCTACCGCACGATCTCATGACAGAAATAAGGTCAACAATTTCCTAAATGCCCCGCAGCCTCCTGTTTATAAATGTGGCCGGCTTCACACCCATAAACAGGACTCTGCCGGACACGACTTTGCAGACAACCCTTGGACCGACCTGCTCGATACCACTTTGTCACACCCCGATCTCACTAGGGTGTGATGGGCCCGACCGTAACTTGGAGCCGAGCGAACCCACTGACTCTTTCTACGTATCAATTTTTTTTTTGAGATCTTTATGTCAAGTATACATAACAAGACTGCTAAAATATTCCTTTGTTGCTTTAGAATCAAATAAAATATGTAACTGTACAAAACTTGTATCATGGTACAAACTGACTCCCGAAACCCACGACTCTGTCTGCAAAGTCTCTAACTTCAAACAAGACATCATGGCATAGCACGCTAACTCGGCGACACCCCAGAACAAATGGAGTTTGCCAACTTCGCTGGAACATCTTCTATCCTGGCTTCTATCCGTCTGGGTGTACTGCGTGGCATGAACGCGCCCCCGAAGAAGAGGGGTCAGTACGAGCAATGTACTGAGTATGTAAGACATGAACAGTAACAACATAGTAAGAGCTGTAGAGCATATCATGAGAAGCGGTATCTGTACATATGGAACATATCACGTGCAAAACGGTAACCTGTGCAGAGTAATAACTTTCTGGAAACATAGACAGTATCATAGGATAAAGGAGTAACCTGTATATGTGAGTGCCACTCAGGGCGGAGGCCATGCATGCCTAGCTTTTTCCTTTTTCTGAACACGGTGTTTTTATTCTTGTACATAGAAAACAGATACTTTTCGGAAAACGGTACTTTTTACTCACGATTCTACGCCGAATTCATCGGCTCTCCCACCCCCCTCCCCAACAGTGTCCCAAATATATCACATTATATATATATATATCACATAAACCGACGCCGCGTACGGCTCTCCCATATCCCGCGTCCGGGCATCCCGCGTCCGGGATGATAAGCCAGCTGAATCAGGTGGACACAGTTGCCCTCCCCATTCCCCACATATACATTCAACAATATCATGCATCATATACATTTATTATATAAAAAACATGCATGGGAGCCCAAGGAAAGTTACGTGTCTCTCGGAGTGACGTAAGGTCGGTAACCTCCGATTACATTATGGATTAACCGGGATCGCTTTGTCTCACCTTGAAGGAACGAGTATTTTAAGGCGAGACTATCAATGGAGAGATATCATTAAAGAGAACATGGAATTATGATCATCATTTTGTTTACTTAAAACCTTTGAAAATAGTCATCGTTCATGAAGAGCCGGAAACTCAGAAAATAGCTTAACATTCCATGTCGTCCTATTCATAGTAAGAACATATCCTTGACGTTCTCATCGTAGACTTCTTCTCACATCTGGCATCATCATTATCATTATGTCGTCATAGAACCATGGTCGTCGTTTTAGTCATTAAGACCTTCAATATTGTAAAACTTGGTTTTTGGAGGAAAAATGAATGTTTTGAAAAACACTTGTAAACTTTTAGGAAGGAAAAATCATGCATTGGGGTCAAGAGTTTAGTTAAAACAACTATCGTTTCATGGTCGGGATGATAACCAAAAACCTTCATTGACTATAGTACGGAAATAAGCCTAATGGAACAATAAGAGGGAATTCGGGAATAGTGGGCCCACCTCGGACCAAATGAGGTGGTGTACATGCTTTACGTATAATACATTTCATGACAGTACTTATGGGAGTTTTTAGGGTAATCGGATCCTAATCGTGCGAGTTCTAAGTGTTTAGACCTTTCTTTCAACCATTCGTGAACATTTACTTCAATCTTACTGAATGAATAGTAACTAATTTCAGTCTCGGTTTTCTGGGAAGGGAATTATCCCCGAGGCCCATGTTCAAGCCTACTACGTCTAAGACATGCCAAAGAAGGAAAGTGGAGTCTTACATACCTCTTTTCGCTCCTTCTGCTACTCCAAATTCAAGTTGCAAACTCGCCAAAATCCACAATTTGGTCATGTTTATCAAACCTTGATTAGAAGCCTTTTGAGTTGGATTCTTAAATGAACTTGGCTACCGAAATTTCGGCAGCATTTCCCCTGTAAATATACCATGCCACCAAGTTTAACTTGGCCGATTTCAATCAACAACAATCCGGGAATTCAACCCGGCCAAACCAACAATCATAACAACAATATTGATAGATAATTCAAGATATCCAAACAACACCTACTCTCACCCGAAGTCTTCCAACTTAACTAGAACAATAACAACACACTTCTTTCTTTCCAATTCATAAACTATATCAACAATTCTATATGTTAGCAACATCATTTTCATCGATACAAGAGGCTATATTGAATTCACATTATCTTGCAAATCAGCCCACAAACAATTGCAACCTCAATTTAGACCATTGAACTTTCGTTTTCATCACATAATCCACAACAAACAACAACCAATACACTACATGGAATTAGTTCATTATGTTCTATCCAACAGCCCCTACACGGCCAAGTTCCCATTCCACACGATTCCATGAATTTCATTCATTTCTACATGCCAAAACATACACAAAACATCCCTAACAACATCAATCAAACATTAAATAGAATTTGTTCATCATGCCTTCACCAACCAACATGCATACGACTACACTTCAACACACCATACTTTCATGAATTCTATTCATTTCCACCCACAAACCATGCACAACACATGAAAATAAAGATTGAACCTTACCTTTCCTCCAACTCCTCTTCTCGGCTAGAACTCCTCTTGCAAAAACGGATGGTTTTCTTGTTCCAACGACTACTCCACGTCGACGAGGACCCTTCACTTAGTAGGAAAGCTTGAAGGAGAGAATTTTTCATGATCAAATTGGAGGGGCTGGTTTCGGCCAGCCCTCTCTCTCCAATGGCCGAACCCCTTTTTTTTCCTCCTCTCTTCTTTGTCTTAAATTTTCTAGAGTTTAAGGATGATGAATATGTCTTGTTTGGTCCTTATATATATATATATATATATATATATATATATATATATATATATATATATATATATATATATATATATATATATATAATTGCAAGCATGGCCGGCCATGGGCCATTTGTTTTCTCCAAATTTTTTCCCAACTTTTCTAGAAATTTTTTGATTTTTTGAATAATAAAAGATGACTAGTCTTACATGGTCATGCTTTTATCACATGTATTTTACACCCATGTGGGCCATAGTCCACCTTGAATCTTTTTCACAAGTCATGCATACAAATTTCCAATTTCCAAATTTGCCCTTAATAATCCATACCACTAATATTATAAGCGACTTGCGCATTCAAACAAATACCGGAAAATATAACTACGTCCTTAACTTCCCGCCATTAACTCGAAATATTCAAATGTGCAAAATGTGAGGTGTAACATCCTTCCCCCCTTTAGAACATTCGTCCTCGAATGTTCAACTAGTCCTACAGGGTCGCATAAGCACCTCGGGGGAGCTCCCTTTTCAAAGCTATTTCCATCCTTCATATTAGCTCTTAAGCTATCCAATACCATTCTCTTTGTCATACTCTTTCTCTTCATATACGTCCATTTTACGGCGTCGCACTACTCAAAGTTTGTGCGAACTTCTCATATTACCTTAAACATTTTCCGGACTTCTATCCACTTATTGTCGGTTTCCCGACCTTACTAATTACTTTAGTAAAGGGTCTCCTTAGCCACGGCTCAAGCGTTCGGTCAAATACACTACCGTATCCTTGTCTCTATCTCATCCTTACATTTCTACTTTGTTTTCCCCCCTTTTGGGGTGTACCTATACCATTATCTGTTTATACCTCGTCTCATATCCTCATTCCCAATCTCAATCTATAGTAGAATAATAACAGCTTACTTTGCAACACCTGCACCATTTACTCTTCTTTGTCATTCGAACTTCGGTACCCTACTCGATTAATGCCTTAAATACCGTAACTTCGGTTCTTTGAGATTCACATGTCCACCAATACAATCGTATTTGGGGTATCTTACGCCTTCGTATATACATATATATAAGTACTATCAACTAGTTCACAAAATACGTCCAAACGCTGTTCAAGCCTATCCTAATTCCCAGGACTGTAATGCATTTTCTCTCTCTTCACCGAGTTAGTCTGCCTTGTCTCACGCGATCTCTTAGGGTTTCCGGCCATTCCATATACTCGAATTTACCTTAAGCTACCATAACTTCTCATTTGTCTCGTATGTCTAAATATGTAAAATTTCTTGCAAACTTCCTAGGGGGTCGCCCCGTCCTCCCACTCGAGCACGCTTAACCCGAAACTTTGGTGGAGTTCGGTGCCTTAACAACGATATTTTCGCGTCCGCTTTCTTACGTGGCCTTTATTACTCGATCTAAAGCCAATCAAAACTTTACAACTTCCGAGACATTTTCGTAATACGTCCTTTCTTCTGTAATGACCGTTTTGCCCTTTTTAATTCCTGATGTTCACCTTCCACCTGCATGCGTGGCCATTTTCTGTCTGGCGCCTAACTCCACGTAACAGAACAAATATATTCACCCAGTCTCACCTCTTTTGACTTCCATGTCATTCCTCGCCTTTTCCGCGATGCGGGCGCCTACGGAAATCGACGATTAATATAAGGAATCTTATCTTCTATGACTTGGCTCTACCGCGCGATCTCATGACGAAGAAGGTCAACAATTTCCTAAATGCCCCGCGACCTCCGTTTTTATAAATGTGGCCGGCTTCACACCCCATAAACGGGACTGCGCGGACACGACTTTCGGACAACCCTTGGACAGGACTTTGCTACGATACCACTTTGTCACACCCGATCTCACTAGGGTGTGATGGGCACCGACCCGTGCCGGGCCGGCGAGCCCGCCCCGGACTCTTTCTACGTACCAATTTTTTTTTTTGAGATCTTTATGTCAAGTATACATAACAAGGCTTGCTAAAATATTCCTTTGTTGCTTTAGAATCAAATAAAATATGTATTTGTACAAAACTTGTATCATGGTACAAACGACTCCCGAAACCCACGACTCGTACGCCAAAGTCTCTAACTTCAAACAAGACATCATGGCATAGCACGCTAACTCGGCGACACCCCAGAACAAATGGGTTTGCCAACAGTGGAACATCTTCTATCACGGCTTTATCAGATTTGGGTGTACCTGCGTGGCATGAACGCAGCCCCCGAAGAAGAGGGGTCAGTACGAGCAATGTACTGAGTATGTAAGACATGAACAGTAACAACATAGTAAGAGCTGTAGAGCATATCATGAGAAGCGGTATCTGTACATATGGAACATATCACGTGCAAAACGGTAACCTTGTGCGGAGTAATAACTGCGGAAACATAGACTGGTGTCATAGGATAAAGGAGTAACCTGTATATGGGAGTGCCACTCAGGGCGGAGGCCATGCATGCCTAGCTTTTTCCTTTTTCTGAACACGGTGTTTTTATTCTTGTACATAGAAAATAGATACTTTTCGGAAAACGGTACTTTTTACTCACGATTCTGACGCCGAATTCATCGGCTCTCCCGCCCCCCTCCCCCCCAACGGTGTCCCAAATATGTCACATATATATATATCACATAAACGGACGCGCGTATGGCTCTCCCGTATCCCGCGTCCGGGCATCCCGCGTCGGGATGATAAGCCGGCCCAGAATCGGGTGGACACGGTTGCCCTCCCCATTCCCCGCGTATACATTCAACAATATCATGCATCATATACATTTATTATATAAACGAGCATGCATGGGAGCCCAAGGAAAGTTACGTGTCTCTCGGAGTGACGTAAGGTCGGTAACCTCCGATTACATTATGGATTAGCCGGGATCGCTTTGTCTCGCCTTGAAGGAACGAGTATTTTTAAGGCGAGACTATCAATGGACAGATATCATTAAAGAGAACATGGAATTATGATCATCATTTTGTTTACTTAAAACCTTTGAAAACGGTCATCGTTCATGAGTAGAGCCGGAAACTCAGAAAATAGCTTAACATTCCATGTCGTCCTATTCATAGTAAGAACATATCCTTGACGTTCTCATCGTAGACTTCTTCTCACATCTGGCATCATCATTATCATTATGTCGTCATAGAACCATGGTCGTCGTTTTAGTCATTAAGACCTTCAATATTGTAAAACTTGGTTTTTGGAGGAAAAATGAATGTTTTGAAAAACACTTGTAAACTTTTAGGAAGGAAAAATCATGCATTGGGGTCAAGAGTTTAGTTAAAACAACTATCGTTTCATGGTCGGGATGATAACCAAAAACCTTCATTGACTATAGTACGGAAATAAGCCTAATGGAACAATAAGAGAAATTCGGGAATAGTGGGCCCACCTCGGACCAAATGAGGTGGTGTACATGCTTTACGTATAATACATTTCATGACAGTACTTATGGGAGTTTTTAGGGTAATCGGATCCTAATCGTGCGAGTTCTAAGTGTTTAGACCTTTCTTTCAACCATTCATGAACATTTACTTCAATCTTACTGAATGAATAGTAACTAATTTCAGTCTCGGTTTTACGGGAAGGAATTATCCCCGAGGCCCATGTTCAAGCCTACTACGTCTAAGACATGCCAAAGAAGGAAAGTGGAGTCTTACATACCTCTTTTCGCTCCTTCTGCTACTCCAAATTCAAGTTGCAAACTCGCCAAAATCCACAATTTGGTCATGTTTACCAAACCTTGATTAGAAGCCTTTTGAGTTGGATTCTTAAATGAACTTGGCTACCGAAATTTCGGCAGCATTTCCCCTGTAAATATACCATGCCACCAAGTTTAACTTGGCCGATTTCAATCAACAACAATCCGGGAATTCAACCCGGCCAAACCAACAATCATAACAACAATATTGATAGATAATTCAAGATATCCAAACCAACACCTACTCTCACCCGAAGTCTTCCAACTTAACTAGAACAATAACAACACACTTCTTTCTTTCCAATTCATAAACTATATCAACAATTCTATATGTTATCAACATCATTTTCATCGATACAAGAGGCTATATTGAATTCACATTATCTTGCAAATCAGCCCACAAACAATTGCAACCTCAATTTAGACCATTGAACCTTTGTTTTCATCACATAATCCACAACAAACAACAACCAATACACTACATGGAATTAGTTCATTATGTTCTATCCAACAGCCCCTACACGGCCAAGTTCCCATTCCACATGATTCCATGAATTTCATTCATTTCTACATGCCAAAACATACACAAAACATCCCTAACAACATCAATCAAACATTAAATAGAATTTGTTCATCATGCCTTCACCAACCAACATGCATACGACTACACTTCAACACACCATACTTTCATGAATTCTATTCATTTCCACACTCCACAACACCCACAAACCATGCACAACACATGAAAATAAAGATTGAACCTTACCTTTCCTCCAACTCCTCTTCTCGGCTAGAACTCCTCTTGCAAAAACGGATGGTTTTCTTGATCCAACGACTACTCACGTCGACGAGGACCCTTCACTTAGTAGGAAAGCTTGAAGGAGAGAATTTTTCATGATCAAATTGGAGGCTGGTTTCGGCCACCCCTCTCTCTCCAATGGCCGAACCCCTTTTTCCTCCTCTCTTCTTTGTCTTAAATTTTCTAGAGTTTAAGGATGATGAATATGTCTTGTTTGGTCCTTACTTATATATATATATATATATATAATTGCAAGCATGGCCGGCCATGGGCCATTTGTTTTCTCCAAATTTTTCCCAACTTTTCTAGAAATTTCTTGAATAATAAAAGATGACTAGTCTTACATGGTCATGCTTTTATCACATGTATTTTACACCCGTATAGCCAGGCCATAGTCCACCTTGAATCTTTTTCCACACAAGTCATGCATACAAATTTCCAATTTCCAAATTTGCCCTTAATAATCCATACCACTAATATTATAGGGACTTGCGCATTCAAACGAATACCGGAAAATATAACTACGTCCTTAACTTCCCGCCATTAACTCAAAATATTCAAATGTCCAAAATGCGAGGTGTAACACCTCTATTGGGCTTCATCTTCTCTCTTTTTTTTTTCCATGGGCCTAATTCGGTTGGCCAGGTTGGAGCTAGTCCGACCTTTTGACCTTAAAACGTCCATATCTCCTTGTCGATGTCACACAGGAACCCACGACCTATGGTTGGAAAGCTAATTCAATTATATACAACTTCTATATCTTGGTATTTTTCAAAATTCCAAACTTATAATACCGTTTTGCCCCTCGAATCCGGGTCACCCGAAAACGTTTTCTTAAAAATATTCGTTTGGAGGGCTTCCACTTTGATTTGGCCCAAGGGTCCTTCATGAGTTGTGTTTAACTTCACGTATGTGATTCATATAACTTGTCACATGTCCGGAAAAAAAAATCTCGATGTGCGGGCCCCATCTCAACTTACAAATAATCCAGCGTACAAAAGTACGGGATACGATACTATCGACGAGAGTTTAAATTACGTAGCTACAACATGATTGTCAATTTTGAGGAAGCACATGTCACGCTCATACTCCAAAAATGCGGGGTATAACAAACACTTAGAAAAAAATAAGAGATTGAACACCACAAAAGAAAGGCTCTCGGCCAAGAAGGGTGGAAAACCAACTTCCATTCAAGTCACTCCAAAATTATTTTGTTGATGCTAACCCACTATTTTGAGGTCCCTAAGTACCGTGGAAGTGTCGTTGGAGCGATCAACCCGCTAGTTTTCATTATCGCAAACCCTAGCCTATTGTGGAATTGAAGAGGAAAGGTAAGATTTGATTATGTTTTGTATGTTATAAAGGTTGTATGTATGTTGAAGTATGTTAAAATGGATGAATATCATGAAAAATAGTATGTTGGAAGTGAGTTGTGTGCATGGTGTGCTAGCCGTGCAAGTGGGTGTGTGTTGTGTTGTGTTGAAGCTATGAATTAAAGCTTAGTTAGCATGTTATGATCATTGTAGGGTGAAGAATGAATGAGAATCATCAATATGTATATATGTTGTGTGTTGGCTGAAAATGATCATGGAATATGACAAAGAACGCATTAATGTCGCTTAGTGTTTTAGTCATCGTCGCTATAAATTCTATGTTGGAAATGAATGTTTAATGACTCAAATTGATGTTGTAATTGTTGCGGACTGATTTGAAGATTATTGTGTATTTAATGTAATATGTATATTGATGAGAATAGCATTGCTAGAATGTGAATTGTGGATGCAAATCATGAGTTGAAAATAGGAATGTGTTAAAGTGAGGTTCTCGGGTTTGGGGACTGATTTCGGGTGGATTGGAGAAATTGTTGGATTGTTGGAAGTGTTATATGAATTGCTTAGAATGTCTTTAAATATTGTTGGTATGGGTTCGGGTTATTATTCGAATGTATAAGCATCGATGTTGGCTTGAAGGTGAGCCGTTGAATTGAATTTATGAATGTTGTTGAATGATGGAAAAGAGAGTTATTATTGTTGTATTGCCTTCGGATTGGTTTTTGATGTTGCTAGGTTGGTTGTTGTTGTTGTTGTTGATTGATTTGGCCGAGTTAAATTCTCGGGGTGGCCTATTTACAAGAGAAATGCTGCCCAAATTTCTGTAGAATTAAGGGCAAAATTGGAATTAAATGCCCAAAAACGTCTATAGCTAATGTTTGGCATATGATGACTTGTTTGTAGATCTTGGGCAGCCCGAGACGTAGGTGGGATTTAGCTTGAATTTGGGTTATCTTGGAGAGCGTTTGAGGTATGTAAAGCTCAACCTTCCTTCTTTGGCATGCCTTAGTTAAAATAGGCTATAACACGAGCCTCGAGGAAACTCTATTCTCGCAATCCGAGCATGTCTATGATACGCATTTGTTTCTTGATATTCATATGTTGATGTTATGAAATATTGATCCTATGTCCTTAGAATTATTGATTTGTAAAGGTTGCATGAAAGTTTTTTTTAAAGAGTTTATTCTTTAACGATTCTAAAACTACAAACGCCCATAACTTTCACAGAAAAGCTCGGATTGCTTTGAGATTTTCGTAGAAGGTTGCATGATGTAGGATGAGTATGTTTTCCATAGGCAGACTGACTCGGGTCTACACCCGTCCGTGGGTCTCGCGACGCTCCTTTATGCAATTTCGATAACTTTTGAAAGAAAATATTGTAATTATTATTCCGATTTCAAATATGACTATTTTACTTATCTTTTGGATTTATGACAATGATTTTATGCATATGATTCCTCACGACTCCGCTCGTGCATTACGTATATCTTTCGCCGGAGTCCGGGCCGGTTCGGTTGTCGTGCGCATTATGATATACTCGGTGTTATGCTTGTGTTTATGGTTCACGAGCTCCTCGCTCGAGGGCCGGGTTCCGCTATATTGGGTGTTATCTTGTGTATGGTGATATCTTGTGTATGATATGTGACGGGGATACGGAGATTTGAAACTTTACGGTGTTATCTTTGTGTTATGGTGCCATCGACGGGCGGGCGACCATATTTTCGCCCTATGCATGATTCGTATTTTTAAAGTAACATTGTGATATTTTGGAAATGCATTTATCTTCTGTACCTCTATTTCGATTATGACTCAGATTTGTATACTACATTTTCTGCTTTGCATACTCAGTACATATTTCGTACTGACCCCTTTCTTCGGAGGCTGCGTTTCATGCCGCGGTACGGACGCACGGTTGGTGATCCACCGGTTTAGGACATCTTTATCTCTTTGTTAGAGTGCTCCTTTTTCTCCGAACCCATATTTTGGTATATATTCGTTCGTTGCATTTGTATATACTTATTCGGGGGTACGGCGGGGCCTGTCCCGTCATATAATCTTGTACGTACATTTAGGGTACGTGGACATGTATGTGGGTTACGCCCGTACGTACAGTTGTGTTTGTATATTATTTGTTCTGGGCGATCCCATTCGCCGTGGCAGCCTCGTCGGCTTGCATTTGTATATGTTTTGGGCCGATGCGCCATTTGATAGCCTTGCCGGCTTTTGATATATATTCGGTTGTGTTTGAGATTTGTCTGAGACAGTATGATACAATCTGAGACAGCGTTTGATATTTGTGTCTGTATAAGCCGTCTGTTTGCGACTCGGATTTAAGAATGTGTTTGGTTGCCCAATTCGGGCACTAGTCACGGCCTACGGGGTTGGGTCGTGACACCAGTTCTAGCGGTCCTCAACACCGTATTTATGCTTTGGCTGGATGCCAAGATCTTGAGTCTTCTCCTGATGTTGTCACAGGTATATTATCGGTATTTTCTCATGATGTATATGCTTTGATAGATCCGGGCTCCACATTGTCATATGTTACTCCATATATTGTGGGTCGATTTGGAGTCAGCGGGGTCGATCAAATCTTTTGAGGTGTCTACACCCGTTGGTGAATCCGTAATAGCTAGCCGAGTATATAGAAATTGCATAGTTGTGATTTGTGACCATCGTACAATGTTTGACTTCCACGAGTTAAAAATGGTGGACTTTGATGTTATCATGGGTATGGATTGGTTGGCTTCTTGCTATGCCAATGTTGATTGTAGAATGAAAATGGTTCGTTTCCAGTTTCCGGGAGAACTAGCTTATGAATGGAAAGGGAATCTTTGCGTCACCAAAAGGTTGGTTTATTTCCTATCTAAAGTGTTACACCTTGGAAAATTCCCCGTTAGCGTACAGTGAATAGGCGATGGAAGGGTATAATGTATACGACGTTTTGATAAGCAAGAAATAGCATTTGAGGGTCCTAATTAAGATTTTCAAAGACATTCGAGGTAATAGGAGAAAGTTGTTGAGGAAAGCGAGCCACATGTTGTGTATCGGATAAGAATTTCGAGTATTGAGTTAACAACGTTCTAATGATACCTTGAGGAAGAGTTATAACGTCCCTTAGAATGGTAATGAAGTGTTGAACAAGTGTTAAGAAGGTTCCATAAGGATCGGAGATCAAACGAGTCGACGAGAACAAGTCTCGAAAAACTGGGCAAACATACGGCCAGACATACTGGCCGTATAAAATCTATGGACCGTATGTCCAGCCGTAGATTCAACCCAGAATGGTATGCTTCACTGGACCAAATATACGTTCCACACATACGGTCAGTGAAAATTATACGGACCGTATGTTGGTCCGTATACTCCAGTCGGGCCTGAACTTAAATTATATAAGGGACCTCTCCTTCATTTCAATTCATTTCATTTTCCATCTCCATAACTCAAGAAGCCTCTAGAACATTTCATATATCTCATCCATAAGAAAACAAAGGAAATCAAAGATCAACAACAAGAATTGAAGAGAATCAAGTGTATGAAACCCATTAAAGTCCTTCAAGTCAAGAAATCTCAAGAGAGGTGAAATAGGGTTTTGGTGCAAGAGGTGCTTTTCCATTCAAGGCTTGTTCCTCCATCATCTAAGGTGAGTTTCATGACCTTTCCATGTTGTTTGAAGTATTGGTAGGTTGAAACACTTGAATTGTAGAAGAGTATAGAAAATGGATCATAAATGTGTGAATAGTGTCATTGTCGAGTAGTAGTTGGATTGAATCATGAGAATGGATATGTTTAGATTATAAATACGTTATAATGACGTTTAGAACATGGAATAAGTATTGTATGAGAAAGAACGCGATAATGGATTTTGGCCATGATTATGGAGGATTTGGAGTGAAATTGTGAAATGTGGGCAATGTAATCAAATGATTCTTATTGTTTGTGGCATTGTGATTATTATTATGAATGTTGGGAGTTGATATGGAATATGGAGGGAGTAGTATAAACAAAGGAAATGCAGCCCAATTTTCTCTAGCTTTAGTAAGTACGTTCTCGTGATTGCTTAGCTAATGTCGATACGAATTCTCTTGAAGGTAAAACGAGTGCATTAAAGGAGAATGAGCAAGCGATAGAATAGTTAAACGACAAAGGTATGTGAGGCTAGCCCTTTCTTTCTAAGGCATGAATTTCTCCCTTTTCCCATGAATGTCCTATCTTCAAGAAAGCTAAGAGTCCTTATTCATGAATAGCAATATGAGATGAGAAATACGTTATAAGTATGATAATGATGATGATAAGTTAAGTCCAAGAAGCTATAGTCCATGATATGATGTTAATTATTATATACATTCACCTTATGCTTGTTCCTTCAAGGTGAGGCAGAGTGCTTATGAATGATCCATAATGAGATCGGGGGTCCACGACCTTATGTCACCCCGGTAGAGTGTGACTATCTATGAGTCTCTATGCATGTATTATGATAATTATATTATGATGAGCATACTATGATGAGTACATGATGATATTACACCGTGCCTATATGGCCGGGCAGTCACCGCCAAAGCGGGCAGCTATACACTATAGCCAGATGGCATGGGCAGACACCACTAGTGGGCGGCATGAGATGGTACCCCGGACGCGGGAGGCCTAGACGCAGGCTAATGCTAATGTTATTGATTATCACACCGTGCCTATATGGTCGGGCAGCTTATACATTTATGCATATATGATATGATGATGATGAGTATGAAAGTAAGCCAGCTTGCATTATTTCTTTTATGATTCAGTCAGTCACAGATTGCTCCTCATTTGATGCCTCCACATTTCATTGATGCTTCATTATTGTTTATGCCTTACATACTCAGTACAATATTCGTACAGATGTCCGTTTTCTTTCGACGCTGTGTTTATGCCCACAAGTAGACAGGGAGGTGGTCCAGACTCATAGGAGCCATTAGCTGATTGAGAGCACTCTATTATTCCGGATGTGCCATTGACTATTTTTTGGTATATGTGTATATATATTTTGGGCACGACGGGGTCCTGTCCCGTCCATATGTCTAGTACTCTAGTAGAGGCTCGTAGATACGCAGTGTGGGTAGTATGGTCTCACAGTCTTTATGTATATGCATGTATATATTATTTTGATAGCCGAAGGGCTTATGTTTATAAAAGTAAATATGTTTCAAACGATGATAGTTTTCTGTTACACCTCGGAAATTTCCCCGTGAGCGTACAGTGAAAAGTTACAGAATTGCATTCTGGCCAGTTGGACGTAAACTGGAAGACGGACCGTAAATCCAAATACGGCCGTAAATTGGGTCGTGAACTGCCATGATCTCCCGGCATACCTCCTCTGTTTTGATATGCTTAAATACGACCACACTATACGTCCGTAAACTAGTATACGGCCCGTAAACCAGACCGTAAAGCGCCATTCCTCAACTTGAAACTTTTTTCTTAAGCTTAAATACGTGCATGGAGGACGGACCGTAAACCGGAATACGGTCCGTATAGGGTGCTTTACGACCTTGTTCATCCGGCAATAATTCATTAAAGATCAGATTTTTGGGGTTTTTAAAAGGGACTTAAGCTCATTTCATTTCATTCTTCAAGAAACCTCTAGAGAGTTCCAAGCATTTCATCCGTGAGAAATCCTAGAAATCAAGGATCAATAACAAGAAATCAAGAGAATCAAGTAAAGGAAACCCATTAAAAGTCTTCAGTCAAGAAATCCCAAGAGAGTTAAACTAGGGTTTTGGTGCTAAGGGTGAATCACCACTCCAAGCTTATTCCTCCATCATTTAAGGTAAGTTCATGAACTTTACATGCTATTTGAAGTATTATTGAGTTAAGATTCATGGATTGTAGAAGAGTACAACAAATGGTTCATTAAATGGATGAATAATGCCATTAGTGATTAGTAGTGGATTGAATCGTGGAAATGAATATGTTGAGGATATAAATATGTTATAAATGACCTATAGAACATGAAATGAGCATTGGATACGAAAGAATACGACGATGGATTTTTAGTCATGATTATGGGGGGGGGGGGGGGGGGAAATTGAAGTGAGATTATGAAATGCAAATAAGATGAATGAATGACGATTGTTGTTAACGATATTGTGATG
>NW_026716212.1:0-23463 GCF_029784015.1 Lycium ferocissimum
CCCTTTAAGGTGAAACCATGCATATTAACTTTCTTTAGTATTCACATATACACACACATACATATTTACTGATGTTGCGGTACGTGCATCCCGATCCATATGCTATATCATCATTATGTACATATATGCATTGCCGCGGAACGAACGGCTCAATCCATTTATCCATATATCCCGCGCCCGAGCATCCCGCGTCCGATACGATATCATAATGTGCCAGCTGATCAGGTGGTTACGCGTATATAACGCCTCATCCTTTTCCCCATATCCCAGACATGCATTTTCATATATCTATTTATATATACATATCATATACTACAAAAACATATATGAGAGCTCAAGCAATAGTTACGGTTACATCGGAGTGACGTAAGGTCGGTAACCTCCGATTAGGTTATGGGACATTTATCATCACTAAATCTCACCTTGGAGGAACTAAAGTCATGAGGTGAGACAGCCAACAATGAGGAACATCAAGAAGATTATGCAAGGGAATCATCATCATCATAAAGCATATATCATCTTCTTCACATAGGAAGCTATTAATACTCTTTAGCTTTCATCTTTTGGAATGTAAGAAGGTCATGGGAGTTACCGGAAAGAAATCATCACAATATATAAGAATCATGCCTTTGAAGGAAGGGCTAGCCTTACATACCTTTATGTCTTTTTAACCCTATTGCCTACTTGCTTGCCTTTAGAGTTCGCGGTTCAGCCTTCAAGAGAATTTGTACTAAGATTACACAATCGAAAACAAACTTAAGCTTAAGCTAAAGCAACTAAGAGTCAATGAAAATTCGACGACATTTCCTATGTTTCGACAACTGCTTCCATAAAAATAAGACAACCCTCAAACATCCATAAGAACACCCATAATAACATAATCAAAAAATTCGTTAAGTTAAACATTGTTTACTTCTTACATCCACCTTCAAAATCATCCATAACCATACTTATAATACAACATTATATTCATTCTCGTATAATACTCCTTTAACATCTGTATTACTCACCACAAGATTGTGCTCATAACATGTCAAGAACTATTATTCAAGTTAAGTCATTATTCTAGAATATCACTATTTCAATATTTGTGCTCCATATTCTCCTCCCTTCCATAATCCAAGCCTTTTAACCTCTCAATATTCTTAATAACAGGAATTGAACATAACACTCACCTTTAATGATGTAGGAATGGACTTTGGATGAAATTACTTCACTTGGAGAAAACCCCACTTCAATACAAAAGGACTTCTTGATCTCTACAAACCCTAGTGAGCATCCATACACTTGATTTTTTTTTTTTTTTTTGCTAATTCTTGGTGTTTACTTCTTGATTTCCCTTGGATATATGATAATATAATGAGAGAAATATTCTATAACCTTCAAGACTTAGAGAGAGAATGAAATCTGAAAATTTTGGATAAGGGTCGGCTATTTATAGTTGGAACCAGAAAATTCCACAGAGTCGGTTCGACGACCGGGTCAATGACCGGTTGACTTGTTGATGGTCCGTCGACTTGCTTCGTCGACTAACACCTAAAAATCACTGATTGCAGAAACCTGTTAACGGTTGGGTCGACGGTCCTATCGACGTGTCGATGGTCCGTCAACTTGGTCCATCGACTCGGGCCTGAAGGTCTCAGTCTGCAGAAACATGTTGACGGTGCATAGTGACGATCCATCGACGTGTAGATGACCCATCAGTTCGATTTGATCAACTTCTAACGCCATAAATCCCCCGGAATACCTGCTGGTACATTTGTATCCTGGGTAATTACATTGGTCTATTCACCGCACAACGACATGAAATTTTCTGAGGTGCAACAAGACAAGCTTGGAACCAAAGGACATGACCATTATCAAGTATGATTAACGATAAATATCATGTATGGAGAGTCTCGGAAGATTCCGAGACCAAGGAGATCGAAGAAACTAAGTTTGTTAAAATTTTAGAAAAAAAGTTGGCAGAATTTTGGACAGAATTTTTGGTCAATTTTGGAGGGGTATATCAGGAGTTTTAAGGTGTTTCAATACAACATCGGAGCAGGGAGTTATGGGCGTTTTAAAACGGACAGTCAGAGGAACCCGAACATAGACGGAAATTCCGAAAAGTTCACCTAAAAGCCCACAGAAGTTTTGACCCGGCCCAATACGAATTTGGCTCCTATAAAAGGGCCTATATACTTCATTTTAGTCATTTTTCTTCAACTCCACCACCCTCTAGAACTTTCCTAATGTCACGAACCAAACCAGTAGGGCCGCTACTAACACCCAAGACCTTACTCTACCGAGTGCCATACTACCTATCCGTCCATGAGTCAGCAACTTCTTGTGAACCTTTAATTTACGAAATAACGCTTCCGTCAAAGTAAAACATGAAAACTTTTCAATAAAACTCTTTCGTCGGCTGGGGGACTTCTCCCTTATGTTAATTCAAAGAAAACATTTAGTCACAATAAAATCCTTAAAAATAAAGCATAAAAACACATCGACCTATATGGTCGCTTACACAACCTGCCGACATCTCGACGCACCATCCAATGTGATTTGTCAAGAAAAGTCTCTAACATACACGAGATACCATAACATAAGTACTCTGACTCAGCAATACTCCGAACTGAGATGGAGCTCACCAATCCAGCTGATAGCCTGGGAACATCCTATAGCCAATGACTTCTACTCATCTGTATCAAAGGGACGTCAGTACGAATAATGTACCGAGTATGTAAGGCTGAATTGAAACAATATATCTCTACTCGGATGATAAAAGAGTAACCGACTCAATCTATACCTGTAACCAACTCTGATAAATATGTATGCATATGAACTTTTGATGCAGCATGAGTATGTGTGTGTGTATATATATATATATATATATAATGCATGCTTTCACCCTGCTCGCAGCCCCTTCGGGCATAATAGCATAATGGCCCATTCGGGCATCATAATCATCGTATACCAACTGATCAGGTGGTTTACATATATAACGCCTTATCCCTTTCTCTTTCCCCATGAAATGATGTCATGCATGTATGTAAATATGCTAATGCATGAAAATCTTTGGAAACCATCAAAAGACTCCCTTCGGAGCAACTTTTAGTTCAAAATGGGAACTTCTTCCCTTTTCTTAAAAATGGGAACTTCTTCCCCTTTTCTTAAAAATGGGAACTTCTTCGCCTTTTCTTAAAAATGGGAACTTCTTCGCCTTTTCATTTGTCTCCTTCGAGACTTAAAAATCAAATGTAAAATGCATAGGAAAGAGAAAACCTTATGACCATCCCCTTCGAGAATTAGACAACATTATAAAATCGTACAACTTATGGATGCCCCTTCGGGACTTAAGAAGTCAAGGAACTCAGGATATCCTACATCTAGGAGTGGATTCATTATGGATATCATTACGCTTCAAACTTGTTATAGATCATGCCAAAAAGAAGGAAAGGATAGCCTTAACATACCTGATTGATCTCCTACGAATTAATGCTTATTCTCCCGAACTTGCAAAACTACACTCAAGATAAATTATACTACCGTTAGACTTATCGCCATATGCCTATCTCAAGTCCTTAAACCAAACTCCTTTAGAATCTACCAAAATTCGGGCAGCATCTCCCCTGTTTATATGCCTAGCCCGAAATCACAATCCAACAACCAACAACAATAACAACAATACCAACATCAACAACAATATTATCAATACCAATATATTCCATAAAAGATCCCACACGATGTTTTTCAACATACAACAACAATATACACTTCCTTTCTTCCCAATCAAAGAGCATAATCTCATCAACACACTAACAACATTAGATACCATTTCTATACATGTAAGTCAGCCCAGTCACACGGCCACAACATGCTCAAAACAGTCTATAAACACAACAACTACAATACGACACTTTATGACCTTCCCTCCATAACTATTTTCACTTTTAAGAATTGCTAAACCATCAAATCAACTCAACATAAGAGATAGGATGAAAAAAATACCTTATACTTGAAGAAATTCAGCCACACCAACTTTCTTCAATACCAAACTTACCACAACATCAAGTAGAAGCAAGAACAATCACCTTTCATGGACTAGTTTAGTGTAGTCTTGTTAAATTCTTGATTTAATGGGCTATAAATGTTTGGGGGTTATGTTGATAAGTTTCTAGCATTATTGAGAATGTAAAATGCTAAAAAAAATAGAGTTAATGGGGTATTTATACCCCTCATAAGTCGGTTCCACCGACCTTCTCAAGTGGGACCCGCGGAAGTCATTTGGTAGCTTGGAGTCTTAATCTTAAAACTGTCATAACTCTTGATCCCGCTATCGTATGAGGGCTCATGACCTATGGTTGGAAAGATCTTTCAATTATGTACAACTTTTATTTTTGGTATGTTTCCAAATTCCAAACTTATAATGGCCCCTCCAAGTCAGATCATCCGAAAGCGTATCCTTAAATCATCCTTTTGGAGGGCTTATGCACATATTTGGCTTAAAAGTCCTTCTTAAGACTTGCTCAACTTCCCATGTACTACTCATATCACTTTTCATATGTTCTTTATAAAATTCCGACATGTGGGCCCCACCTTAACTTACGGTTACGAGGGCTATTCATAATAACGTGTTAACTGATTTACTCCATACGGTCTCCAAATGTCATGTATATATATATACACTTGTACTCATTTAATATAATCTTCATCCCTAATACTGGTATAACTTTGCTCTCCCTTGAGCTCATACTAAGCCATCTACAGTCTTGGTAACGCGAAATTTTCCGAGGTGTAACATCCCTACCCCCTTAGAAACATTCGTCCTCGAATGTTTAAACTAGTCTTGTACTCTGTACCTGATCCCATTCTCTGGTACATCCCCTTATCGAATCATTCTTCCCGTTAACATATCGCATTTAATCATACCATCGCCATAACAGGTCTCCATTGGTTATTTACTCGCTCTTTCCTATGCTTACTTTTGTCCTTCCCGAAATCTTGTCGTCCATTCCCTGACTTTTAACATGTTTAAATCCACTCATACCCTTCATAGCCTTCTACTGAATTTACTAACACCATATGCTTACAAACCTTTGTCTACTCTCGTAGCTAATCTCTTTACTCTTGAAACTCATAAGTCGAAAAACATGCTTCCGAAGAAATCGCTAACATACCTAGATACCGAACCACGGCGCTTCTGGCCTCTTAACTGAGGTCTGAACCAATTATGACCTCATGTACTCCAATCGCTCTTATCTTTATGACATTCTTTAACTCAAACTTAATATATAATCAATTCCATAATCCTTTATATAAATCATTTCTTTTGTGTTAGTCGTGAAAACCTTCTCTTTATGTTAAGCCGTAGCAGAATTCATTTGTCGACTTTCTCTGAATCCCCCAATAGACCTTGTTCCTACAAGCCCTCAAATGTAACCCATTTTAATCCTTCGGACTACTAATCATCTTCCTCATAAACCATTCTTCATGCACACCAAGACCATCTTAAAACTCCCTTGCATTCCCTTCTATTTTTTGTCATATCCTTCCTATTTTATGGACATTAAGTTCCCCTACTGGAATATCGTTTAATTTCTTTTCTTCCCCATGAATTATTTTCAGTGCAGTCTCAAAAGATACCCTTTAGTTACTCTATTCATTTTGCTGACTTGCCTTTAGATTTTGTTAATCTTATTTCCACAACAATTCTTACTTCAAACTATCTCTATAATCCATTCCCAATACAACATCTACCACATATTATTTCAGTCCTTGTGCTCGTACCCAAGCTTACTCGCTTCCCCCCTTAAAGGTTTTACCTTATGGTGTATTCCATTGCCATTCTCGATCGAAATTGCATCCCATAATAATCCTTTCATCATCGCTTTTGTTCTTTCACTTATGAATCCTTCAAGTTCCCTACTTGTCATTACCCAAAAATACTACTTTAAATCTCAAATCTTGCCTATAATCATCCCTAGGGATACTCAAAATAACGATGTACCCAACAATCTGTCCAGCCGGAATAGTACTTTTTATTCCAATAACTAATGCCCAATGTCCACTTGTAGTGTCATATTCATCTTATCATTTCATATTACCTTGTCCCATACTTTCCCATTTATGAATCTGTAGCAATCATATACGTATAATCTTCGTGATCTCCTAAATCTTTGGTCCTTGTCCTTCTTTGGTCCTTGTCCTTAAATTTTAGGAAAATATAAGTAGAGTGTCCCTTATATTTCTAACTATCCAAGACCTATACTGATGAAAGAAAATAATGACAAGATAGAAAAGAAGACGCAATCGATAAACAATTGGACAATAACTAGAAGAATCCTAGTTACCTTCCAAAAGGATCAAAGGCACCTATCTTATGCAACAATCCTCAAGAGAATAACAATCTCTTGCAAATTGAATGATCAAAATAAGGTTGTACAATTTGGAGTCCACCAAATCACAACAAGTCTCAACTAGAGAGAAAAGTTCAATATTCATATATTTCAAGATAGGTTGAAAATCGAAATAGTTCTAAGTGTAGCTTATATAGGTAAAGTCTACACACAGTCTTTAAAATAATAGCCACAAGTCGGCTTTTAAAATATGGCCTCACAGGGCTCCAAATCGTTAGCCACACGCATGGGACTCCAAAGTGGGTCCATGGGCTAGGACAAATAAGTCCATAGGTCGCTTCCGGGCCAGGGCAAAGTGTCCATGGCTCCTGAAACGCAAACTCCTTCTCTAAAGCTAGGTGAACACCATGAAGGACAATAGCCTGGCTCCCAGTGAATGGCCGGGATGACTGGAACATGTCTTGATCAGTTTGTACTGCATCATCCTCCCCTTCTTGGAAAGATTTCATCCTCGAAATCACCGTGTCTTCACCCTCGACTGCATCACCTGAAACACAAGGAACTAGGTCAGAAACATTGAAAGTGCTTGAAACATTATACTCACTCGGAAGATCAATGATGTAAGCATTATCGTTAATCTTTTCCAACAGTTTAAATGGTCCATCTCCTCGCGCGGACAGCTTTCCCTTTTCCTTGGTTCGGGAATCGATCTTTCCTGAAATGCACCCAAACCCAGTCGCCCTTTTGTAACTCCAACTTCTTTCTTCCCTTGTTCGCCTTGGACGCCACCTTGGCATATGCCTTTTCCAGATTTTGTCTCACCTTAGCATGAAGTTTAAGCAATGAATCTTCCCTGCTTGTACCTTTAACATTCAAAATAGAATCTCGAGACAAAGGGATTAAATCCAATGGAATCAAGGGGTTAAAACCATACACACACTCAAAAGGAGATTTCCCTATCATTCTATGCACCGTACGGTTATAAGCAAACTCAATGATGGGCAATTGATCAACCCAATTTCCTAATTTTCCTTTGGTCATCGCCTTAAGTAGAGCTCCCAAAGCACGATTCACAACTTCAGTTTGTCCATCCGTTTGAGGATGACAAGAAGTCGAAAACAACAACTTGGTGCCAAGTGCACCCCACAAACATCTCGTAAATGACTCAAGAATTTCGTGTCCCCGTCACTAACAATGGTACGTGGCACGCCATGCAATTTCAACACATTAGCAATAAACAAAGAAGCAACATGCAGCGCATCATCACACTTTTTACACGGGATGAAATGAGCCTTAGTCGTTCAACGTTTATCCTTCCAAGCTCATAAATTTACATATAAACCATTCATTACTATTTTTAGGCTAAGTTTCATATGCCATCTTAAGCCTTCAATTTAATTTCGTTTAAAATCTGCTGAAATTCGGGCAGCACCTCCCCTGTTTATATGCGTAGCCCGAAATCACAATCTAGCAACCAACAACAACAACAAAAATACCAACATCAATAACATCATTTCCAATACCAATATGTACCATAAAACAGCCCACACGCTGTTTTCTAACTTTCATAACTAACCAACTTACTACACAATTATTTAACGGCTTTATCTCCGTAAATAAGCCTTAAATAATACCAAAAGAGAAAGATTCATACCTTTTTTCTTGTTAAGATAGCAATATCCTCAATATCCACGCCAAAATCTACCACAAAACAATCTAGAATCACAACCATGCGTTATCCGGACCTAAACCACTACTCCGCTACTTGAAAATTGCTCACTTTTTGTTTTCCTCACTCTCTCTCTCTTCAATTTCTGGAATTTTCCAGCAAAATCTGATGTAAAAAGGGGGTTATTACCCTTTATATAAGGGTCAAATTCGGGTCGGTTCACTGTAGCATTTTACTGTAGCAGCACTGTAGCAGGTCGGTTACTGTAGTAGTACTGTAGCACGCGTTTCTGCTCTGTCAGCTGAACTTGTAACGTCCATAATTCTCTACTCCGATGTCCTATCGATGAGCGGTTTGTTTCGTTGGAAACTAGACTCGACAAAATTCATTTTAGGATTTTGTTTTACCTTAGAACACTTCATATGCTAAGAGATATTCGTCCCCCAAGTTGTACCAATATTTTCACACAAAACATTACCCATCCTTTCTCCGAAGTCGTACTACTTCATTTTCTTATAAACCCTTCCGGTATATCTTATATACATCCTTCACTTATTAAATATACTTAAAAATTCTTGCTCCTTATATTCCAAAGTGGTTTTACTTAACCCTAACTCAACGTACTTATGTTTCAAATTTGATAAGTGCTCTTCGAAGATACGGGGTGTAAGATCCTTCCCCTTTTAAAAACATTCGTCCTCGAATGTTGCAGTATTGCTAACCCACGACACCATCTTTGATTTGATAGAACAATTATTTTTCCTTTAGGGTCCGATTACCATTTGCTTAAACTATAACTTGGATCAGTCTCTTCTCATTCTTTCTTAACTCTTTTATTGCCTTCAGTTATCTTCTTTCACTTCTTTATCCTCATGTACATGATCGTAAATTAACTAGCATCTCGCTCTTGTTCTTTCTCCATTATGGTAGTCTTGACTTGCCGTGCCATAACTATCCATCGTCCTGTAAGTACTCTTTTTTTGTTCTCGCTCCTTGTTTTCTTGTTAGTGGGCAGCTACCTTTCTCCCTTTACGACGCCCTCTTTGCGTTTACTCCTTCGGTGCCATCTCGGGCTATCCTTTTTGTACCCGTTGATCTTAGATATACACTGTACCGATTTTTTTTTGTAGTCCATTAGTCAGGCTCTCCAATCCTTACATCCTTGTCGCCATCTCTTTTACCCTTACATTCCAAATGTTTACCCGCATAATCGTGTGGCTAGTGAACACGATGGTTATGTTCCTTTCTAAGGCCATATATCATTATCCGAAATACGTATATACGTAATGCTTCTTCGCCATTTGTTATCCTTCGCAGTCCAATTACACTTATGGCAAACTTATAATCCGAGTTCAACTAATTTCATAGCTCGCAATATCTTTGAGCTCCTGCTACAACTTTTTCTTTACTTCCTTCCCTCATATCTATCAATACAATCCCAGAAGCATAGGACTACAAAAATTCTTCTATTATGACTCTCTTGCAACGCAAAAGGCTTTTCGGTATGGCCTTCTTACAATTGTAGTTGGGCATAGCTTCACGTTGACGGTTCATATAATTCCATAGCATATGCTCTCATGTTCAGTATAATTAGTGGTCCATGAACTATTTTCTAATATCCGGTGAACTCTTTTATTTCCATTCATAGGAGCAGAGTTCTTTCTTTCCTTCAAAATTTTCCAAACTACCAATCGTTGTTCCTTTTATTACAATTGTCATTGTCATCCCAAGTGTTCTTTAGGTTCGTCATCCTCGCTAACACCCTTTGTAAATTTAGCTTGGAGACCTTTCTTGCTCTTTTCATTACCCTTTAGGGCATGTCACTGCATACTTAGGTACGGCGCAATTTTTGCCCGATACGAGGGATTCAAATCATGGTCTAAAAATATCGTAGTTCATCTTGGCGTAAAATTCTCTCTTGAGTTATCTTCCATACTTTCTCCCCATGTCTGCCTCATGGTACACTTATTGTCAATTCATTTTTACTTCGTTTCGTTACCTTCCCGATATGCCAATACGCCTCGAACTCTGGCCCTGAGCTAATAAATTTCCTTTTTTGGAGCTTAAAACGTCATAGGTCCTATCAAATCTAGTATGTTCTTCCCCCCTTATTAAGGAGGTGCTTATACACCCATAGCCTTCGAGTGACCGTCCTCTTCGATAATTATCTGCCGCCTTTCACGATCTTCTTAGGGCTGGGGTTCCGTCATCGTATCGTCTGACTTGTCTATCTTCTTGCTAGTTATAGTCTTGTAACCAATCGGAATACTTATAAGGGTTAGATCCAATTCCGATGCCTTCTTTTCCGTCTTTTCACACCTCTGTTTTTTTTTATGACTAACGGTTTTCCGGACCCGCATGTTAATGGGGACATCAAGACTCACCATGTCCTTTTTGAAGTCTTTGCTTATAACTTACTCCTCGTTTTTCTTCCCGACTTTGCTTATAACATATCTAAAACTTCTCTCCCTGAGTTCTTCCATTTATGTCTATATCATCATTTTTTTTCAACATTTCCATACCCTTCCATTCACTACTAGTCCTTTCGCCCGCTTAGCTCACTTACTCATAATCCTTCTTAATAACGCGTTTGTGTTGCAGTTGTGCATCCAAGTTTTTCGAGTGTTCTTGTTACACCTTGGAAATTCCCCCTTAGCGAACAGTGAGTAGACTAACGAAGGACACGATGTATACGAGGTGGACAAGTAAGAAATAGTATTTGATGATTCTAATTAAGATTTCCAAAGACATTCGGGTTAATGAAAGAAAGTTGTTAAGGAAAGCGAGTTATAAGTTAGTGTGTCGGGCAAAATTATGAGTAGTGAGTTAGTGATGCCTTAAGGATGTTTTGGAGAAGAGTTATAACGTCCCCTAGATTAATAATGAAGTGATAAACAAGTGCTAAGAAGGTTCCATAAGGATTGGAGATCAAACGAAACGACGGGAACCATTCCGGTGGAACTGTGAGTTCCACGACCATGTTCCACGGACAGCATCATGATCCACGGACCGTGGATGAGTCCGTGGAACTTCCAGCAGAGAAGATGGCTGGCTGGTCATGAACCACGACCAGTTCCACGGCCAGCACAAGGTTCCACGGACCGTGGAACAGTCCGTGGAACTCCCGACGGGCTGAACTTGGTTCAATTATATAATGATGCTCCCATTTCATTTATTTCATTTCCACACTTTTCTTCAACTTCTCAAGACCTCTAGAACCTTCCACATATTTCATCCACAAGAAAACCAAGGAAATCAAGGATCAACAACAAGAATTGGAGTGAATCAAGTGTATGAAACCTCACTAAAGTCATCTAAACCAAGAAATTCCAAAAGAAGTGATTAGGGTTTTTGGTGTAAAAAGGGAATATCCATTAAAGACTTATTCTACCATTATCTAAGGTAATTTTTATGGTATTTTCATGATGTTTGAAGTATTGTAAAGTTGAAACACTTGAATTGTAGAAGAATATGCGAAATGGGTCATAAATGGGGAATAGTGTCATTGTTGAATAGAAGTTTGGTTTGAGTTGTGAATATTGATATGTTGAGATTGTAAATACGTTATAAATGACATTTAGAACATGGAATAAGTATTGGATATGAAAGAACGTGATAATGGACTTGGGTCATGATTATGGAGAATTGGAGTGAAATCGTGAAATGCGAATAATGTAAATGAATGAGAATTTGTTATCCATGATATTGTGATGGTTGTTATGAATGTTTGGGAGTTGATATGGAATATGGAGGAAGTTGTATAAACAAGGGAAATGCTGCCCAATTTTCTCTAGCTTTATTAAGCACGTCCTTATAAATGTTTAGCTAATGTTGATACGAATCCTTTTGAAGGTAGAACGTGTGCATTAAAGGAGGACGATCAAGCAATGGAATAGTTAAATGAAAAAGGTATGTAAGGCTAGTCCCTTCTTTCTAAGGCATGACTCTATGGTATGAACCCTCCTATCTTTCTATGACTTCTGTACACATATATATGTATTGGGAATGATGAGTCTACGTCATAAAGACCCCGCATGAGAGGAAGCTAAGAGGTATGTTATAAATGTGATGATGAGCCCAAAGTCTAGAGATCCTAAAACTTATGATACAAGATTTCTACAAAGTTAATGACCTTTATACGATTCCTTGCTATTATTCATTGTTGATAGACCCATCATCTGATGTTCGTCTCTTTCCTTCCAAGGCATGATTTTCCTCCTCCATGAATCTCCTAAATTCCGAAGAACTAAGAGCCCACATTCATGAATAGCCATACGAGAGAAATATAAGAGATATATTGCACGATAGTAATGATGATGAGTCCTTGTTCACGAATAAGACATATGAGATAAGAGTTATGCGACGAGTACAATAATGATGATGATAAGCTTAAGTCTAAAGATTCCAGAGTCCATGATATGATGTTCCTATAAAGCTATGATGCTATTTATAATCTACTGATGTTGACCATTATATACACTCACCTTATGCTTGTTCCTTCAAGGTGAGGCAGAATGTTCACGAATGCTCCATAATGTAATCGGGGGTCCATGACCTTATGTCACCCCGATAAAGTATGATTATCTATGAGTCTTTATGCATGCATTATAATGAGTTATGATAAGTATATTATGATGAGTTATGATAAGTATATTATGATGAGCATATGATGATATTACACCGCGCCTATACGGCCGGGCAGCACCACTACGCTGGGCGTAGTGGGCGGCTTATGGATGATGATAATAACACCATGTCTATATGGCACGGGCAGCACCACTAGTGGGCGGCATGAGATGGTACCCCGGACGCGGGAGGCCTGGACGCGGGCTAATATTGTCACGACCCAACCCCGTAGGCCGTGACTAGTGCCCGAGCTGGACACTCGTACACCTCTGTTAACTATAGTCAGTCCACAACTAGCATAATAAAGAACTTATATATAAAAAGGCAAGACGTCATCTCAAAACTGTCGCATATATATACATATCACAGCCACCTGTCTCCTGAGGAGTTATAACTTTCAACAGATAATATCGCACATAAGCTGGCAAGGCTGTCATAATATAGGGGAACGTCCCAGCCATACATGAGCCGACAAGGCTACCACTACACACAACATCCCAAAACATGTATATACGCAAGCCGACAAGGCTGCCACTACAAATGGGAACGCCCCAAAGCATAGTCATACAGACACCACCGAACAAAGAACTATATACAACCCACACATATGTCTACGGACCTCTAAGAGTAACAACGGATCATATGACGGGACGGGGCCCCGCCGTACCCCCGGATAAACACATATATACAACAAGAGGATCTGTACCAAAAATCTAAGCTCCAGGACAAGGGAGCACTCCAAGATAGCTGAATAGATATCCTAGGCTGGCGGATCACCAAAATGTACGTCTGTACTTGCGGGCATGAAACGCAGCCCTCCGAAGAAAGGGGGTCAGTACGAGATATGTACTGAGTATATAAAGCGTGAAATACAATAAGAAAGATCATAACTGAAGTAGGGAATCCAGGAGACAAGTATAATAGTCAAGAAGTCACTGTACCTGTACCTTATGAATGAAATCATGCATATCATTATCATATACCGTACCCGGCCCATTATGGGACTCGGTGAATAAAGTCGTGTACACGTATACCGTACCCGGCCCATCATGGGACTCGGTGCCATATCATATCATCGTATCATCATATCATTATATCATATATCATCATATCATCATATAGCGTACCCGGCCCTCTAGTGAGGGATTCGGTGAACAATGCAGTGAAACTGTGCACGAATACATACCCGGCTCGGGACTCGGTGAAAGATGTAATAACTGTACGCACGAGTAGAGTAGCGAGCAACCATATGCAAATTAAATCATCATCTGAGACTCAATCGACAAGTAGATTAACTAACACTCAAGTATCAAATAATAGTCATATTAAGGAAAGTCTCGTCAGAACCATAGATATGTATCGGATCAATACGAGACAGCCTTATGAAAGTTAAGGACATTACTTATCACGAATCCTTTAGGAATAGGAACCTTTATATATCCTTTACTATCCAATCATACGAAGACTCGAGGGCGTAGCTCGACCACTCTAAGAATTCTAACATCAAGAAGTGAATAAGAATCATAAATCATGCTCGAAACTTATGAATAGAATTACCCCGAAGCTCATATCATATCTTACTTACGTCTAGGACATGCCAAAAGAAAGAAGGGATAGGCTTTACATACCTGTTAGCGATTATTCATAAATCCGTTCGCCTCGTCGCTCTTTTAGCCTATTTAATATAAGAGTAACGTTATCGTTAGTAACTATATTTTCTAGTTCCTAAATCCGTAGACCGACGCTTATAGAACTTATTCTTTAACTTATATGTCTCATTTAGGGTTTTTCATTATTCAAGGACTTAACGAAAATCGGGCAGCATTTCCCCTATATATTCGCCTAACCTGACTTTCTAATTATCCTCCTGTCAACACAAAAATACCAACAACAGTGATATACACATAAAATTCTCACAACTCAGCCCATAACAATTCCAAATCCATTTCAACCCACGATTTCACATAATAACAATTTCATGTATTTTCTTACTTCCGATTTCGTCCAATTCAATTTTAATAATTCCATTACAACACTATTGACACAATTAGGCCATAAAATAGGAAAACCTTACCACAATTTTCTCGGAGGAGTTTCTACTCTTAATTGCTCCAATTTCGCAATTTCTTCTTCTCCAACTTAATATCCAATATTGCTATCACCTCCTTGAACTTGAAATTCACTTGAAACTTGATCAAACTAATCAACTAACAACAATTTTTTTTCCATCCATGGCTGGCCGTGAGCAGCCATGGAAATATTTCTCTTTCACTTTTCTTTTCTCTAAGCTTTAGTTTTGCAAAAAAAAAAAAAAAAAAAAGAAATGAATCCTAACTTTAGTCATTAGCTAGATCATTTATATGATTCCCCATAGCCCTACACGTGCCCACCTTGGTGAATCATCACCTTAATACCTTTGTTTATTATTTTTATTATTTATTTTTTTTTAAAGAAAAAAACGGGTGGGGCCCACAAGTTGTAATTAATTCTAATTAATTAATTAATCACTAATTCTTACTTAGTAATCTAATCACAATTAATTAATCCCTAATCTCCAAATAATATTTTTACACCAAATAAAATTTATAAGCACTTGTGCATTAAAACAAAATCGGAGGCTAAAAGTCTCTACCTCGTATCCCAAAATAGTCTTGTCCTTAACTTATCGCGATTAGCTTAAAATATCCCAATGTACAAAAATACGGGATATAATATCCTTCCCCCCTTTAGAACATTCGTCCTCGAATGTTATACTAGTCTTACAGGGTCTTATAAGGACTTCGGGGGAGTCTCTTTTATAGCTATCACATACAGTTCATTTATCAATTAACATAACCAATTTAGGAGTTTAGATTACCTGTAGGCATAGGAAACAAGTAGGGATACTTATTCTTCATCTCCTCTTCGGCTTCCCAGGTCATCTCCTCCCTGTTATTGTTCCGCCACAATACCTTAACGGAAGCCACATTTTTAGCACGCAACCTTCTCACCTGACGATCCAGTATAGCTATAGGCTGCTCCTCGTAGGATAACTCCTCTATCACCTGGATATCATCTATGGGAAATACTCTGGAAGGATCACCTATACATTTGCGAAGCATTGACACGTGGAAGACTGGATGCACTGCTTCCAAATCAGCTGGTAGGTCTAACTCGTAGGCAACCTGGCCTACTCTACGGACAATCTGATAAGGCCCAATGTATCTCGGGCTTAGCTTCCCCTTCCTGCCGAATCTCATAACACCCTTCATGGGTGACACTTTCAAGAATACCCAATCGCCAATCTGGAACTCTAAGTGTCGACGTCGATTATCTGCATATGATTTCTGTCAACTCTGAGCTGCTAATAACCTTTCCTGAATGAGCTTCACTTTATCAACTGCTTGCTGAATCATATCTGGGCCAATTAACTTAGTTTCACCAACATCAAACCAGCCAATAGGTGACCTGCACTTTCTGCTATACAAAGCCTCATATGGTGCCATCTGGATGCTAGAATGGTAGCTATTATTATAGGCGAACTCAATAAGTGGTAGATGATCATCCTAGCTACCTCTGAAATCAATAACATAGGTCCGCAACATATCTTCTAACGTCTGAATAGTACGCTCGGCCTGTCCGTCAGTCTAAGGGTGGAATGTTGTGCTAAGACTCACCTGTGTCCCCAATCCTTCCTGGAATGATCTGCAGAAGTTAGCTGTAAACTGAGCCCCTCGGTCTGAAACAATAGATGTGGGAACTCCGTGATGTCTTACTATCTCCTTAATATATAACTTTGCATAGTCCTCAGCTGAATAAGTAGTCCTGACTGGAAGAAAATAGGCTGATTTTGTCAGCCTATCTACAATAACCCATATGGAATCATACTTCCGTGGAGTGTGAGGTAATCCTGTAATGAAGTCCATATTAATTGCTTCCCGCTTCCAAGTTGGAATCTCCATCTCTTGTAATAATCCACCAGCTTCTGATGCCCAATCTTAACGTGTTGGCAATTTGGGCATTGGGCAACAAACTCTGCTATGTCCCTCTTCATACCATCCCACCAGTACAAGCATCTGAGGTCATGATACATCTTTGTTGATCCCGGATGAACAGAATAACGGGCATAGTGCGCCTCTCCCATAACCTGTCGCCGTAGCCCTGCAACCTCAGGTATACATAATCTGCCCCTATGTAGTAATACTCCGTCAGGTGTAATCTCGAATGGGGTCTTCTCCTTTTCAGGGCCGTATCCCTATCATCGTGCCGAACAGGTCCTCGTACTGACGTCGCTTTACCTTTTCCATAATAGAGGATTCAGCAGAATCATGACCTCGGGCAGAAACCCCAGTATCACCAGAATCAACGAGACGGACTCCGAGGCTAGCTAGCTGATAAATCTCACGGACTATTTCCTTCCTTTTTGGTTGCACGTCCGTCAAGCTGCCCATAGACTTACGGCTAAGTTCATCTGCTACAACGTTTGCTTTCCGTGATGGTATAAAATATCCACATCATAGTCTTTCAGCAACTCTAGCCACCTTCTCTGTCGTAAATTTAGCTCCTTCTGCTTAAAGATATATTGAAGACTTCTATGATCCGTGTAAATATCAACATGCACGCCATATAGATAATGTCTCCATATCTTCAAAGCATGAATTACCGCTGCTAAATCCAAATCATGAGTAGGATAATTTCTTTCGTGTTTTCTGAGCTGCCGGGAGGCATAGGCTATAACCCTGTCACGCTGCATTAATACACAACCTAGCCCAACACCGGAAGCATCACAATAAATGACATAGCCATCTGGTCCCTCAGGAAGAGTTAGAACTGGGGCCGTAGTCAACTTCTTCTTTCAAAGAATCGGAAGCTTCGCTCACAAGCATCAGTCCACTGGAACTTAGCTGCCTTCTGAGTTAGCCTTGTTAAAGGCACTGAAATTGAAGCAAACTTCTCCATAAATCTCCTGTAATATCCTGCTAACCCCAGAAAACTACATACCTCAGTAGGTGTCGTAGGTCTAGGCCAAGTTTTTACGGCCTCGATCTTCTGTGTATCCACCCGAATTCCATCAGCTCCAATAATACACCCCAAGAATGCTACTGAGGTCAACCAGAATTCACATTTAGAGAACTCAGCATACAATATCTGATGCTGGAGCACCCCAAGTACCGTTCTCAGATGAACCGCATGCTCCTCCTCTGATCGTGAATAGACCAGGATATCATCAATAAATACAATCACGAACATATCTAGGAACGGCTTGAATACTCGGTTCATCAGATCCATAAACACCTTTGGAGCATTGGTCGGCCCAAAAGACATCACCCTAAACTCATAGTGCCCATATCGGGTCCCGAATGCGGTCTTTAGAATATCCGCCTCTCTTACCCGCACTGGTGATAGCCTCGACCGCAGTCTATCTTCGAGAAACACTTAGCACCCGCAACCGGTCAAATAAATCATCAATCCCGGGGAGGGGATATTTATTCTTTATGGTCACCTTGTTCGCCGCCTATAATCAATACACATCCGCAAGCCGACCCATCTTTCTTTTTCACGAACAGTACCGGTGCTCCCCAAGGGGATGCGCTGGGCCTAATGAAGCCCTTCTCTAATAAATCCCTCAACTTCTCCTTCAATTCTTTTAGTTCTGCAGGTACCATTCTGTAAGGAGGAATAGATATGGGCTGAGTATATGGCAACACATCTATAGTGAACTCTATCTCCCGCTCAGGAGGAAGACTTGGAAGTTCATCTGGAAATACATCTGGAAATTCATTGACTACGGATCGATCAAGAGTCGATGCCTCTGCTTTCAAGTCATGCACACGAACCAGATGATAAATATACCCCTTTCCAACCATTTTCCTTGCCTTGAGGTATGAAATAAACTTACCCCTCGGCGATGCCGTATTCCCTAGCCGTTCTATAGTTGGCTCCCCTGGGAACTGAAACCGAACTATCTTGTTTCTACAATCAACGTTAGCATAACAAGAAGCTAACCAATCCATACCCATAATAACATCAAACTCAGTCATATCTAACTCTATCAAATCTCGCAAGTTATGACGACGATATATATATTCACCGAACACTTCTTATATACCTGCTTTGCTATAACAGAATCTCCTACCGGTGTAGCTACCTCAAATGGTTCAATCGATTCAGGTTTTATCCCGATTCTACCGGCAATAAAGGGAGATATATATGATAAGGTGGAGCCTAGATCTATCAATGCATATACATCCCGAGAGAAAATCGATAATATACCTGTAACCACATTTGGTGACGCCTTCTGATCCTGTCTACTAGCCAAAGCATCTATGCGGTTCGAAGGACCGCTAGAACTGGAAGCTCCGCCACGTCCTCTACCACGGCCTGCTGGTGTCTCCATACCCTGCCGCATAGGGCACATAGCTACAGAAGAAGATGAACCAAAGAATCGATCCAAAGAGGGTCGAGCCGCACCACCTCGGACTACCCCCGAACGGACACTCCCTCATAATATGGCCTCGACGACCACAAGAAAAGCAAGCTCCAGTAGCGAGACGGCACTCCCGTGATGGGGCCTACCACACCGAGAACACCGAGGCAAAGTTGGCCTCGACTGACTCGATCCCCTGGGCACCTGTGAACCTGAAGCCCTGGAGCTCTGACCAGCTCCTGAATACCCTGTGCTATCAAATCTCCTACCAGTGAACTGTGGGGGTGCACTCCGGGCTGGCTGAGAAGGATATCTACTATACTGCTGAGGCTGCCCGCCTCGAAACTCACCAGAATACCCAGCTGATCTAGCTCTCTTATGCTGACCTCTGTCATGATCTCTATCGGGCTGACGAACTCTATGACGGTCCTCTACCCCCTGTGCATATGCCTGCACCCGAGCAATATCCATACCGGGCTGAGAAACCATTATCATACAACTATCAATCAAGTAACGATCCAGCCCCATCACATAATGATGCACTCTATCAGCCATATCAGCCACAATAGTAGGCGCATGTCTAGCCAAAGAATCAAACTCAAGGCTATAGTCTCGAACACTCCTGCCGTTCTGCCTCAAATGCAAGAATCTATCAACTCTGGCTCGTCTCATCTCCGGAGGTAGAAAGTGGCCAAGAAAGGCCTCTATAAACTCATCCCACACTGTTGGAGGAGCACCCTCGCCCCTAGATAATTCCCAGGACTCATACCAATTAACCGCTACATCACGCAACCGATAAGAAGCCAACTCAACAGACTCAGTCTCAGAAGCTCTAATTATCCTCAACGTGCGCTGCATCTGTCGAATAAACTCCTGGGGATCCTCCCCGGGCTTTGACCCGTAGAACTCTGGAGGATTACAAGTCAAGAAATCACGAGCCCTTAGACTATCATGTCTGTCCGCATAATCACCTCCTAACCCGTGCCTGCGAGTCTGCCCTGCCACTAATCGGGTCAGCAACTGAACTGCATCTCTCATCGCCCTATCCTCCGCCCCTGGCTGAGGAGCTGGAGGCTCGGGTACTGGAACCTCGGGAGCTGGCGGTGGAGCCGCCCGATCCGTGCCCCGCCGCGCTCTAAGGTCCTCGGCAGTGGCCGTGTGTGAGCTCGCCGACGGGAGCACAACCTCGAGCAATGGGCCGGGCACGGGCCCTAGTAACTCTCCGGTCCTGGCTGGTCTCTCCAGCTACTGACTTGCCCTTCTGGGCAGCTGTCGCTTTCTTTGGAGGCATCGCTGTAAACATAATAATCCGTTATGGAGGAATTATCCTGATAATACAGCTCTATCGCACGATCTAGAATAAGAAAGAAAGATAACATCCTAAATGCCCTGTAGTTTCCTGTTTATAGATGTGGTGCACAACACACCGATAAACAAGGCTCTACTAGACACGGTCTGTAGACACTCCGAGGATGAACCGCTCTGATACCACTTTTGTCACGACCCAGCCCCGTAGGCCGTGACTAGTGCCCGAGCTGGACACTCGTACACCTCTGTTAACTATAGTCAGTCCACAACTAGCATAATAAAGAACTTATATATAAAAAGGCAAGACGTTGTCTTAAAACTGTCGCATATATATACATATCACAGCCACCTGTCTCCTGAGGAGTTACAACTTTCAACAGATAATATCGCACATAAGCCGGCAAGGCTTTCATAATATAGGGGAACGTCCCAGCCATACATGAGCCGATTGTTATACCCCGTACTTTGTACGTTGGAATATTCTAAGTCGGTTGCGACAAGTTAAGGATAAGGTTGCAATTTTTCCGATTTTGTTAAAAGTACATAAGTTGCATATTCATCTTTTTATTGGTATGGAATGTTAAGGGTAAATTTGGAATAAGGAAAATTTGGGGTTAAAAGTGAATTATGGAAAGTTGAACATTTCATGAAAATTTGGGGCCAAAAGTAAAGTTGTGGAAACTTAGAATTCATGAAAAAAATGGTCATGTGGCCTTGCACATGACTTGTGGGCCATAGGCCACATGTGTAAATTATATATGTAGAGAAAGATGACTAATTTAAGTCATCTTTATCATTTGTTGCCTTAGAAATTTCAAGAAAATTGGAGAAGACTCAAGAATGGCCATTCGGCCATGTTCAACCAAGAAAGGGCCAAGAGATATTGATCATGAAATGTTTTTTTCTCCTAGGTTTCCTACTAATTGAAAGGCCCTCGTTAACGTGGAGTAGTTGTTGGAACAAGAAAACCGCTCGTTGTCGCAATTTACCAACCTTGGCCGTGCGAAGAACATGGATGGAGAAGGTAAGATTTAATCATCTTTACATGTTTAATAGGTGGTTGTGCATGTTGTGATATGTAGAAATGAATGGAATTCATGAAATTATGTATGTTGAAGATGAGCCGTGCATGTGTTGGACTTGGCCGTGTGTGTGTGTTGTTGTGTAGAGAGATGAACTAATTGTATTTAGCATGTTTGAGTGTTGTTGTAGTGTGTGGAAATGGATGAAAATCATTGAATGTGTGTTGTGGTGTTGGCCGAAAATGGGCTATTTTGGATGTTAGGGAATGAACTAATTTTATGTGGTATTTTGGTTGTCGTCGTTGTGAATTCTATGATGTAAAATGAAGTTTAATGATCCAAGTTAAGGTTATAATCGTGTGGGATGAATTGGACGATAATGTGATATTAATATGGTTTCTTGAATTTATGAAGATGAAGTTGTTAACGGATGGATTGTTGACATAGTTTATGAATTTGGAAGAAAGAATTGTGTTGGTGATGTTCTTATTGAATTGGAATGATTTCGGGTAAGGTTGTGCATTGGATTGGCTTGTTTGATCATTGAGCGGATTATTTGAAATGTTCTTGAATCTTAGTTGAATGATCTTGGATTGGTACTTGAACTTATGAGTGTTGATGTTAATTTGAAAGTATGTAGTTGAATTGAATGTAATGGAATGTCGTCGAATGATATGAAGGGAGTTATTAATTTTAGAATGCGTTTGGGATTGATTATTGATATTGTTATTATGTTTGTTGGTATTGTTGATAATGATTTGGCCGAGTTAAATTCTCGGGGATGTCCAATTTATAGGGGAAATGCTGCCCAAATTTCTGTAGAAAAAGTAATGGCTTGGAATTGGATTATCCGATGTTTATGACTAATATTCGATATCCATTGACGTTGTGTAGACCTTGGAGAGTCGAAACTTGAGTTTGGATTAGCTTAGGAAGCAAACGAGGTATGTAAAGCTTACCTTTCCTTCTTTTGGTATGTCTTAGATATGGCTAAGTTATGATATGCACGAGCTTGGGGGTATTCCTATTCGTAAAGTACGAGCATGGTTATGATTCATAATTGCTTCGACGTTGGCATCCTAATGTGGTCAAGCTATGGTTTATATGTCTCCGTATGATTGGTTTACAAATGTTGCAAAAAAAAGTTCGTTTTCAAAAAGAGTTTTGTAACTACGAACGTCCGTAACTTTCACAGACAGAATTGGATGGCTTTGATATGTTCACAAATGATCCTATGACGTATAATGACTATGATTTCCATAGGCGGGCCCGGATTGGGTTGACGCTCGTCCGTGGGTCCCGCGACTTTTCTTTGTATAGTGCTAAAGACTTTTTTTTGAAAAGGATTCAATATGACTATCTTTCCGACCCCCCAGTATGATTACTTATTTATCTGTTGAGTCTGAAATAAGGATTTTTATGTATGTGATTTTGATACGTAACTACGGTTTCTGAAGTTCGGTTTGATATGTTCCCGAGTGACGTTCGGAAGAAAATCTGATTTGACTACTGTTTTTGTTAGAACCCGTATTTTTGTACATTGGAATAATCTGGATGTAATTATGATAAATTAAGGACAAACTATTTCGGGATACAAGGTCGGGATTCTTGACCTCTGATTTTTTTTTGAGATATAAGTTGTGCATGAATTTATTGGTATGGAACAATTAGGAAAATTTGGGACCAAAGTGATAAAAATTGGAAGTGGAAAGTCATCCACAAATTCCATGTGGGCCGTAAAGATAGTGGATTGTGGTGCCCACACAACTTTGTGTCATCTTTTGAGTGGAACAACACATTGTGTGGGCCAAAAACAATAAGAGATATTTTAGGGGACTTAAAAGATGACCACTTAGTCATGTTTCTCTCATTTCACATTTCCACACTTAGAAAATAAAACAAAAGTTGAAGACCCTCCCTCCTTGGAGCTCTCGGCCAGCAGCTCCCATTATCACCCCCCATTTCTTGTCCTCCAAAAATTATTTTGTTGATGCAAACCCATTATCCGAGGCCTCTAAGTAGCGTGGAACCATCGTTGGAGCGATCAATCCACTATTTCTCATCTTTTGGAAACCTAGGCTTGTGGAAGTT
>NW_026716213.1:0-17023 GCF_029784015.1 Lycium ferocissimum
CATGATTCCTTTACACCTTACTTGTATTGATATGTGACCATACTGCTTGCTCTGCGTGTACTTGTTGGTTTTGACTTCTTACATGCGTTATCTAATCATTGTCGGTATATGATGCCTACGGTACAGAGTGTTGTCTTGATACTACTCTTCTTCGCACTTTTGTTGAGTGCGTAGTACGATCCGAGCTCCGAGTTCTAAACCTAGTGGGCGATACGTGAGGGTGACATCTTTAGTTATTCGAGGTGAGCTACTTTGTCATCCGTGGCCCCCGAAGAACCTCCTCTATTTATTTCGTTTTTGTATTCGACGGTACAATACGTAGCCTTGGGTATTTTCGGACTTACTTATTCCATCCTATGTTAGCGCTCTTGTACCCTTTTGATTTTTGGGATTGTCGTGACATTTCTTGTTATAATAAGTATTTAAAACTTGATAACTTATTCTTAAATAAATTTTCCGCTTATTTAACTTGATATTAGTAATGTGGTTCGCCTACTCGAAGGGATAGTGTAGGTGCCACCACGACTCGTGAATTGGGTCGTGACAAAATATTTGTGAAGTTGAGAAGATATTCAAGCCAATTCCTACTCAAAAGCGGAAATAAATAAAAGGAAACTTTTTCTTTGTTGGTTTTTGAGTGTTATTGGGATTTAGAACCCTTCTAGGAAAGGATTAGACCTAGTAGTATCAATACATCCTAGCTATGATTTATTAAGTAGGACAGAACATAGAACCTAAGAGTATTCAATCTTGTAACTTACTTTCTCCCTTGATATTAATAAAAGTGCTGGCCGTTCTCCGTGGACTAGGATCACATTGATCCGAACCACGTTAATTACTGTTTTTTATTGTTTTCGCGCTAACAATTGGTATCAGAGCCTACAGGTCGTGAGAGCTAGGAGACGAAGAGACTATGGCATCTATGAAGTTTGAGGTAGCGAATTTTGATGGGCAAAGTAATAACTTCAATATCTGGAAGATCAAGATCATGGCGTTATTACGGAGAGAAGGATCAGTCTATGCTTTGGACGACTCGTATCTCGAAAATACGAAAGGGCGAAGGGAAGATTGAGATGAATGCATTTAGCGCAATTCAATTATCCTTATCAGACAGCGTGTTATGTGAAGTCAGTACCGAGAAAACAGCTGCGAGTTTGTGGAAGAAACATGAAGATCTCTACCAGAAGAAATCAATAACAATTAGAATGTTATTAAGGTAGCGTTTACACACCTTCAAGATGAAGACAGGTAGAACTTTACAGGATCATCTTGATACTTTTAATAAATTGGTTATGGATCTTACTCATGCTGATATTAAAGTGGGAGATGAAGAACTAGCGTGTACTGTTTTCATTATCACCGGCGTACAAAGACATAGTTAATTCAATGATGTACAGTAAGAAGGTGGTCACGTTACAGATGGTAAGTGTCACGACCCAATTTCACAAAGTCGCGCGGGCACCTACCTATCCCACCTCGGTAGGCGAACCCTTAATTCAACCTTTACAAATACAAAAGATATATAGCGGAAGAAAATAAGCAACGAAGCCCGTCATTCGAATATATGGTAAATGCGATAGTAATCATAAACCACCCGATGTACTGTCCGGTCATACAAGAGCACTAACTAAATACTACAAGTCCGAAGATGAAAAAGTCTCAAAATACAACCGTCTTGAAATAGAGTAAGACAAGTAAGTAGCGGGAAAGAACATCCGGCAAAGAACCGTCATCGTGCTCACCCCGAAAATGACTCTACGACGAAACCTCGCCGATCACCACGAGGAAGGAGTGAATTGTTCTAATACCGCATCCATAAAAGAATACGATAAGCGTAGGTCAGTACAAAACAACGGTATTGGTAGGTATCATAGGCCGACTAAGAATAGTTGACATATATAATGACAATAAAGTAAAAGAAAACAAGTAAACGATAGAATACAAGTCATGCTTTTCCATGTAATCACCGTTCATATCCAACCTTATGTTATAGCAACTAATCTCAATTGTTCCAACCATTCACATATATCAAACAAGTCTACTAGTACGATCCAACCAACGTAGTCTAACTCACAAATAACCAAGAAGTATAACCAACACCATAACCAAGCCATAATCAACCAAGAAGTAAAATCAAGCAATGCAATATGATGTATAATGCAATGCAATGCAATGCAATGCCCGTACTCTTGTACTCCGATAGCGGAATACCTCCATGCCTCGGCAGCACAACCCATGGGGGACCCGCGAAGTCCAAGCATCGTCACTCCGCACACAGCTCAGAGGACAAAATATCCGAACATCTCATAATATCAGTGTTCCATATCAGTCACTCCATACACAGCCCAGAGATGACTCAATATCAAATATGTCTCAGCAGAATATCGGTCATTCCGCACATAGCCCAGAGATGACTCAGTATCCAATGCAATAATGTATGAAGTATGAATATGATGCAAGTACAATATCAATGAATCATATCAACCAATCGTGCCATGAAGGGCGCACAAGTAATGTCATCATCAAGGCAACGAGATAAACCACAAAGGAGTCACAACTCTCAATCTTACTAATAATTAAGTCTCTCAATATCACATTCATCAATGTTTCCTTCTCATTTCTATGATCAGTACTAATCACATAGCCTAACAATATAGTATCAGTATTTCCATCTCGGTCATTCCGTATCACGCAGCCTAGAATGACTTGTCATCCCGTCACAAAGCCTAGGGTGACTCAATAATCAATATGCCATGAATATGAGTATGAATATGGGATAATGCAACTATAAACCGTGAACAATCTTAAGTTTCAAGCCGTGCCAAACATAGTGCACCAATATCACAAATGACACACAACCATACCATGCAAAGCGCACCAATATCATCAACAATGATCCACAGAGTAATCACAATGAATCTCC
This sequence comes from Lycium ferocissimum, assembly GCF_029784015.1. Taxonomy (NCBI): domain Eukaryota; kingdom Viridiplantae; phylum Streptophyta; class Magnoliopsida; order Solanales; family Solanaceae; genus Lycium; species Lycium ferocissimum. Next base: position 2,924 of record NW_026716213.1, read on the forward strand.
AATTTCCATAACAGTAAGGGTCAAATATCCTAAGATTGCTATACCAATAACAAGGCGTACACTAAGTACTAGTATCAATATCAAGTAATTTCGTCCCTCCGTTTGACTCCCAATTCACAAACAATCCACCAATTATACACAATGTACCAAACAAGGTCCTATAGATTCTACAGGTCACAAGTCCGATCAAACAAGTCACAAGCAATACCAAACCCTAAGGCAACATCCAACCCAACTTCATACCCGAAGTTTTACATGAATCTCCGACAATATTATCTACATGTACGCTTCGCTAGTCGAAGTCTCACCACAAAGGTAAGCCGTAACCTACCTGGAATGCCGAACAGCAAATCACGGACCACGAGCTAATTCCTTGCCCTCACGGTGAGTCTCCACACAATCAAACTCCAATCAAATAGAGATTCTATGTAAGAATATGAGAAGAAAAACACCCACATTGGTTATATTCTATTCGGGTCAAACTCCAACCTTTAATTTAGGAAAAACGGGTCTCAAGAGCAAAACGGGAATTTTATGACTAAAATGCCAAATTCAACATCAAAGGGTCAAAACCCATTACTTTAATCATAGGAATACTTAATCAATTCTCAAAATCACCATTAATATTAAAACCCCCAAATTTGGGTCTAAGAACCTTAACTTTAATCCCACAATTTCACCTCTAAAAATGGAGGGAAACATGTTTATATAGTTTATAATCATCACTTTCATGCTTAATGAAGCTAACCCAATCAATAATATAAGATTTCAAAGCCAAGAACTCATTAGAAGGAAAACCCATAAAAAACCCTCTTTTAATCTTAAGCTTTTTATGGAAAATATGAATCTAGCTAGTTTGTTCCCAACATATTCAAGCATATTCAACATTAATCTTACTATCTAGGAAGATTCTAGGAACCAAAATTGATTTAGAGCTTAACTCAAGAAGCCATTGAAGACCCATTAGATTTTATGAATTCTAGACTAGATTATGCTAGATGATTAAGAGAGGTTAATGGAATCATAATAAGGTAGGAATGTTACCTTAAGGAAGAAATCACTTGAAAACCCTCCAATTTGTCTCCACAAAGCTCTCAAGTCGGGATAGAAATAATGACTAGGGTTTTGGGATTTTAAACTTATAAAATAAGGTCAGTCTCAGTCAACACCTCTACGGCGGTCATATGGCCGCCCCAGCGGCTGCGCAGACTGCTACAACGGTCCTGGTCAAAATACATACTGCCGCCTGTTATTTATCCCACCGCTTACGGTGCGTTGCGGCGGTCTTGGAGGTGCCGTCCCAGCGGACACCAGACACCAGAATTTTTTCCCAACTTCCACAATTTCATCCCGAAATTCGGCATTCACTCGAGACCCGAAACATACAAAACAAATATGCAGATATACATAAAAACGTGCTATGAACACACTCGTAGCCTCGGAATTCCCATCAGAGGTCTCGTTGATCGAGTCAACCCCCGATACCTTAAAACTAACTTTCCAATCCAGGTCCCAAAATGCACCCGAGTGCATTGGGAACTGATATGAATATGCACACAAGCTCTAAACGACCATCCGGACCTCTCGGAATCGATGGATTTCCGAAAAAGGTCCGTTTACTCAAAAGTTAATTTTGAGTCAACTCATTTTTGCTTAAAGCTCAATTTTTCTAGAAAACATTCTAAGGCCCACAACAATGCCTAGGAAGTCATGCCAACTATCTCCTCAGGTCAAAATAGTTCTAACGAGACTCGGGAACGGGTCAACGAAGGCAAAAATGGAATAATCACGAAAACGACAAAATGGGTCGCTACAGTAAGACATGCATTAAATTTAGATGAATTAAGAAACCATATCAACAATGGTGATAAAGAGGACCATGGTGAGGGTTTGACGGCTAGAGGTCGCTCGAGCCTAAGAGGGAGAGGCAAATCAGTAGCTAGGTCAAAGTCTAGGAAAAGGGTGAGTAGGACAGATGCTGAATTTTGGGGTTGTCATCAAAAGAGTCACTTGTTGACACCCAATTTTGTCCCGCCCTCCCTAAATATTTATCTACATTTCTATTATTTTTGGCAATTTAAAAAAATAACTATTTATATTTTACTATAATTATTATCTTTTATTAATATCGGCGTTTCAGTACTCTATTTTCCCCAGCTGTTATTATTATTATCATTATTGTTATTATTATTATTATTGTCATTATTATTGTTACCAGTATTATAATAATTCGCATTTTTATCATTTCAGCATTTTTACTATCTTATGCACATGCATCACATTTATTTCGCGCGATTAAATAATAGTGTTTATACTCGTTGAACTTTCAAAATACTATTGCACGGCTATTACGAAATCATATAATTTTATTTTATTATCTGAGTACTACTAATTACATATTTTAGTCCGTAGTAATTCAGCCATATTTCAATTAGCAATTCAGCTGGCCCGTGTCTTAATTTACCCAGCCCAACATTTTAAATCAACTCAGTCCATTAATTACCAGCCCATTTTAATTCGACCTAGTCCACTACTCGAAACACCCGACCCGTCCGCTTCAAAAATAAGGAAACCACTAGGGTTTCCTTTTTCTCTCTTCGGCCGCGCCTCCCCCTTTTCTCTCTTCCTTCCCCTTCTCGGTTTCTCTCTTCTTCGATGAATCGGGCAAACCCGCAGTAAGCTTTCGATCCTCTCAGGCTATGTATGGCCATATCGGGAAGGGCAATCAATACTTGTCCCTTCCCTGCCAGTTTTTCAACGTTTGAAGAGGGGTAAGACTTTTGTTTGCTTCTTCTTTTCCTTCCATTGCGTACGAAACATAGTAATGAATTTTGTTTGTTCATGAACCCATCGTTTTCTTATAAGTCTCTTTTTGATTTTTGGGTACAAAAGCTTGATGGGTTTTGTCTACTTCTGGATTTTTCTGGTCAAGATCTGAAACCAAACGTTGTTGAGCCTAAACATCCCGCCTAATTTTCAAATTTCTCAACCCAAGCAAACCCTAATCTGGATCTATAAATACGAAGCTTTGCTGCTCATTTTGGGGTTTTTTTTTTTAGCGGTCCAATATCCCCCTTTTAAGCAATATTAATCTTATCAGTCTTATATTTCTGAGTGTCGAACAAAACATTCAATCATTTTTACCTTTCGTTGGTTTTGATACTACATTGAATCCGAACATCGCAAGCTTGGATTTGATAGTGTTCGAGGGTATATCGAAAGCCCCGCGCCTCACTTCGCTGCATCCGAAGAAGGTAATTCTCCATTCCCTCTTTCATTTCCGCTGCATTTCTCTGTTGCTCTGTATTAGCTTAGTTTATTGTTCCGGGATTCAAGCATGTTAGACAAATTATTTTAGTTTGATAGAAATGTCCGGACTGGTCTGTTTGTGCGATTAAGCGTGTTTAAGTATGTAGTTGGTTCGTTTAAGTATGTGAGCTGTTTTTCGTTTAAGGTATTTCGGGTCGTTTATTTCTTCATTTGTTGTCTCTGTTCGGATTTAGCTTAAGTTTTGCGCCACTAGCCTGTTTTTGTCATCAGTAGTAGCAGTTTAGTATGTTCGGATTTGTATTTGTTAGTTAATATAGTTTATGATAATGTGGTGGTTTGTATGCCCTGTCGGTTGAATGTTCAGTTATGATTAAGCATTATTTTAGTCGAACATGATTAATAGTAATCTGGTTTCAGACTTGAACTGTCCATGAGCAGACCAGCCTACAACACCTCCTATCATGTTATTCTCGCCCAATATAATATCAGTAATGACATAATAATCTGGACTGCTTGAATTGAGATCAGTTGAATGAACGTTTGGTTTGCTGTTGTGGTAAACATGCCTGCTTGTGGTTCAGATTTGTGTTTCGGGTCTGTTTTCTACTTTAAGAAAGGCCCAACTGATTATTCGTTGAAGTTATAAATGAGGCCTTTAAAGATCTGGTCTGGCTTGGTTAATGTCTAAAAATGAATATTATGATTTCAGTTGAGTTTACCACCTACGTGCCCATAAACCTTGTTTAAGTTTGAATATTGCCGGATTTGGGTTTTTATTTCCTCACAATTGTTAGAATCGAACCTCCTCTTCTTCTTCCTGTGTTAAGCTTCTATGTGCGCAGCGGGCTCAAGAAATTCGGCCCAGTTTACCTATTCTTGTATAGTCATTTATTTGGGTCAAGAGTTTGTTTGGCCTGATTTAATTTTCTTACTTTTATATGAGGGTATTCGAAATCCTTTCTTTGAGTTATGAATTTGGCATTATTAGTTGTCTAGACCTATACTAATCCTTTTCCTTTCGTTTTATGCATGACCACCGCATACGAGTCCGAGGGATTCGTCTTCCGCATTCGATGTTGGGCCGAGGCCCAACGAAATACGATTTCCCCCATGTTCAGTTCTGTCCGCAGCCAAAAATGGAGTTCCGGGTCAAAGCCCAAATAAATAAATAAAAAAACAGCAGCCGCAGCAGTCTAGAAATCGACTGGGCCGAAGCCCAGTAGTGGCTTGGTCACAGCAGCCCCAAAATATGGGCTGAGCCCATTTTGATATCATTCGCTCCTTTATTTCATTTTTATGCATTGGATTGGTATTTGTGCAACTAACATTTTACTTGTTTGTTTCCTTAGCTAAATGAACCTTAGTAGATTAGTATGGAATTTAGTTTTAGTTAAGGGGTAGTTAATTTAAGAAAGACCAATTAACTCCACAAGTTTTATTTCCTTCTTTTATATTAATGTCATTTATAAATACCTATAATAGTTATCATTAGAATAATTGATTTTCAAATAGTATGACTACATATTTTGAGCTAAAAGATTTATGACTTATGCCTACTATCTTAGAAAAAACTAAAATGTTATTAATATGCAAGTATGAGCTCTAGTTTATTTTATAAATAATCCCTCAAGTTTGAATCAATCACACATATATTTAACCAAGTATAGTTAATAAGAAATAATAAAAAGTAATAAAGAAAACTCACATTAGCTATTTTTTTTTATATATTCCTAAATTGAAAATCAGTTAATATTTTATCATTTGAGTTGTTTTAAATATCAAAATATTGCTTAAATCGGCATTTTTCGCCTGCTTATATACAAACTACTATGTTTTTGCAAATCTCATTTTATATAGCATTATTATCTATTCTCATTTAAAGTCTTAACAACCTTTATAAATCTTATTTTTAAATAGTATTTAAAGACATCTTTTATGCAAATTATATTTTAAGTTCCCCGTTTTTTAAACAACATTATTACATGTTTCTTTAAAACTTTAGCAATATTTGTAAGTCATTTTAGCTTTAATTAATTAACCTAAGTTTGGTCGGATAAGCGTAAGTTAACGGATTCTAAAGAATGCCTAACCCCTTCCCTTTAGGATAATATAGAACTCTTACCTAGAATCACACTGGTTAAGCAGACTATTAACGGAGGTTAGTTTTACCTTAAGTTAATAATTAGGTGCCCTAATTCACCTTAGAATTAATTAGGTGGCGACTCCTTAAAATAAAACACATAGGAATCTCCAATACGTTGTACCTTAATTTAACTCGTTTAAAATGGGGTATAACATCACTTTGAGAGGGATTGCCCGAATAAGAAGATTGATAAAACAACAGCCGGTGCATCTACGGTTCAGGTAGCTCAGACATTTGGAGAACATTATGTGCTAACTGCTTCAACAGATGACATTCAGACACACAAATGGATTTTAGATTCAGCTTGTACCTTTCACATGTGCTTCAGAAAAGATTGGTTTCCTAGCTACGAGCAGACGAGTGAGACTGTACTTATGGGTAACGATGCGGTATGTGAAATAGCACGCATTAGTTCAACTCGTATACGGTTTCATGACGGCATCTAAGAACATTGTCTAATGTTCGACATGTTCCTGATATGAAAAAAAATCTAATATCTCTTGGTACTCTTGATAAGCTCGGATATAAGCATGCAGGTGAAGGTGGAATCTGCAAGGTGACCAAGGGTTCTCTGGTCATGTTAAAGGCCAAACTGGAAGGTGGTCTTTATGTACTTATAGGCATAGGTACTGCGAAAGCTGCAACCTCACAGTTATAAGATGATGACAAGCTAAGATGTGGCATATGAGATTAGGTCACAAGAGCGAAAGAGGGTTGGCAATTTTGAGCAACCGAAACCTTTTGAAAGGTGAGAAGATTAGTACACTTGATTTTTGTGAGCATTGTGTCCTTGGAAAGCAGAAACGGGTCAGCTTTAGCACGGGCAAGCACAAAACCGAAGGGGTACTTGACTACATTCATTCAGATTTATGGGGTCCATCTTAGGTTCCATCCAAGGGTGGAAGGAGGTATTTTTTTACTTTCATTGATGATTTTTCACGCAAGGTTTGGGTATACTTCTTAAAGGCTAAAAGTGATGTCTTTGAGAATTTTAAAAACTGGAAGACATTAATTGAAAATTAGTGTGACAGAAAGATTAAGCCTAATCTAAAATACTATCCTCAGCCATCGCAAGCTAATCTTGTGGCCTATACATTAGCTACTGCCGAGGAGGAAATAAAGGATCTGGAACCCTCAAGCTATATAAAAGCTACTATGTGTGGTGAAGCTGATCAATAGCGTTTAGCCATGACCAAAGAGATGGAGTCTCTGCACAAGAACCCCGAACGAGATTTGGTGAGTCTACCAAAAGGGAAGAGAATTGTTGGTTGCAAATGGGTCTTCAAAAAAAAGGATAGCATTCCGGATGTAAAAGATGCTAGATACAAAGAAAGATTGGTTTCTAAGGGCTTTTGTCAAAAGGAGGGAATCGACTACAATGAGATTTTCTCACCAGTCGTGAAGCATAGCTCAATTCGTTTGTTACTAGCTTTGGTTGCCCATTATGACTTGGAGCTTCATCAGTTTGATATCAAGACTGCATTCTTACATGGTGAACTTGAAGAGGTGATCTTCATGAATCAAATTTCGAGAGTTTCCTTATTGAAGGAAAAGACGACCAGGTTTGTCAATTGAAGAAATCTTTGTATGGTTTGAAACAGTCACCATGACAGTGGTACAAGAGATTTGATGCGTTCATAATTACTAAAGGTTTCTCGAGAAGTGCATTTGATAGCTGCGTGTATCACATGACGGTATCTGGTAATTCAAATATTTATTTACTGTTATATGTTGATGATGAGCTTATTGCTGCTAATAGTATAGATAAATGATTTGAAGAAACTGCTAAGTAAGGAGTTTGACATGAAAGATTTAGGTGAAGCTAAGAAAATCCTTGGAATGGAGATTCACAAGAAGAACGGTGAGGCACATCTCTCCGGAAAAATATGAGAAGGTAGTTCGGAGGTTTGGCATGAATAAATGTAAACCCTTTGTTACTTTGCCGTTAACTTTGACATTTCAGACTTTCTTCTTTGATGGCTTTTATGCAATCAAAGGAAGAAGTGGAGTACATGTCAAAAGTTCCTTATTCTAGTGGGTTAGGCGCATTAGGTATGATATGGTTTGCACTCAGCCTAATATTGCTCAAGCAATGAGTGTGTCAAGTCGATTCATGTCTAATCCGGGTAAGACACATTGAGAAGCAATTAAGTGGATATTTAGATATCTTAAAAGTTCTTCGAATGTTGGTCTAACTTTTTGTAGGATGAGAAATGAAGGCTTCTCTGTCCTTGGTTATGTGGATTCTGATTTTGCAGGTGATCTTGATAGAAGGAGATCAACAACGGGCTATATCTTTACTCTTGAAGGTAGTGGCATAAGTCGGAACGCAACTTTCCAGTCTATAGTTGCTTTGTTCACAACAGAAGCTGAATATATGGTAGCAGTAGAAGCAGTAAAGGAGGCTATATGGCTGAAAGGTTTGATGTCATAATTGAGTAGGGTTCAACATGAACTAATTCTAAAATGTGATAGCTAGAGTACTATTCACTTGATAAAAAATCAGAGATTTCATGATCGCACCAAACACATTGATATCAAATTCCATTCTATTCGTGATGTTGTTGAACAAGGCACAGTTAAGGTCTTGAAGGATGACACAAAGGACAACACAGCGGATAGGTTGACCAAGGTGGTTCCTCTTGTCAAGTTCAGTCATTGTATGAATTTGGCAGGAGTTCGCATCAACTGATGTGTCAGGATGGAGAACGGCAGGGCAAGGTAGAGCTACTAGTGTGAACAAGGTTTCGGTTAGCGTCTCTTGTTTCCTACACGGAGTTAGCTCAAGTAGGCTTAAAGACATTGGACTGAATGACGTTCATATGGAGGCTCGAAATTCATCTCAAGGTGGAGATTGTGAGTTGAGAAAATATTCAAGTCAATTCCTACTCAAAAGCGGAAAGAAATAAAAGGAAACTTTTTCTTTGTTGGTTTTCGAGTGTTATTGGGATTTAGATCCCTTTTGGGAAAGGATTAGACCTAATAGTATAAATACATGCTAGCTAGGATTTATTAAGTAGGACAGAACATAGAACCTAAGTGTATTCAATCTTGTAACTTACTTTCTCCCTTGATATTAATAAAAGTGCCGGCCGTTCTCCGGGGAATAAGATCACATCGATCTAAACCACGTTAATTCTTTGTGTTTTTATCGTTTCCGCGCTAACAATATTAAATGTAAGTACATTTTCCGTGGACTTGATGGATTTTCCAATCATTTTTTTTTTTATAGGAACAGAACTACACAAGGAATGAGCCTAATAATTTTGAGTGGATAACTATGAAATTTAGTGGTTCTCATCCATAAATTTATGAGATGCCACCAACTTTATATCCAAGCAAACATTAAAAAAAAAAAAATTGGAAATCCTTTCTCAAAATAAAATATTTTTCATGTAAACCAAACATGAGTGGTAATTGACTTCACAGTTCCTCTTTATCAAATATTTCCATGATGTCTTTTGTGTGTATTTTTCTTTTTACGGTCAATAGAGATGATTTATATTTTATTTAAAAGGTTGCGATCAGAGCAGAATAAGAAAGAGTCAAAGAGATGGGCATTAATTATATTAAAAGTTAAAAGGTTAAGCTCTATCTTTCTTCTCCTTTTCACTTCAAGAAACACCTTTTCTTGGAGTACATTCTTTCTTTCTTTCTCCCATTGAAAAAGGAAAAACCAACACAAACATGTCTTTTTTACATTTAAGAGTTTAACTTACATATGTATTAGATGGTGTAAAAATATTTATACAATTAAAGTACTTATTAAGTAATTATATGCAAGTTTTTTTATAATTAAGAATTAATTAATAAATTAATAAAAATAAAAGCTGATCTAATAGGTTAAGATTTTAACTCGAGATTAAAATTCATTGATAATATTAAAAAATCTACACATTATCAGTGTGCATAACTAAATCATTTTTTTCAATTACTCACGCACATATGTTTCAAAACCACATAGAGAATACGTGTGTGGTTGGTGGGAACAATCTTCTCTTATTACAGTAGTTCTTATTGATGAGGATTGCACTTTGGGATGGCACTACTGAGGATCTTTTATAGGTTAATAACCCTGGCGATGGGTTTGTCCAACCTCAGAACAAGTCCAAAAACAGCCCTAAACGCCACCTCGGCTAAGCGGGCAAAACAACAGGACCACCACCTGAATTTGAACAGTCCGCATGGGTTATTCTCTGCCTGATCTCAACACCACCCTTGGTGAATTCTAACTAATTAAAGATCTTCACCATAATACTTAGTAGTCTAGTGTGATATAGTTCAACACAATATGTTTAGCCTATCATTTAGGCTACAGATAATATAGGAAATTTTAAATAAAACAAAAGAAAAGAAAAGAAAATTACCTAAAGGGGTGGGTCGTAACCAGAGGAGAGAAAGAGAGAGATGTAGCAAACTTCAAACTTTGATTTAGTAGATTTTTTACAAGAGAGAGAAGGCAGTGTATGAAAGCTTGCCTTTCTCAATTACAAGTGATCCTTTTATAATGGATTCTAAAGCAAAATGACAAAATGAGAAGATAAGGATGGCCGACAAGTTTGGCCGACAAAGAAAAAGAAAAAAGCTATCTTTAATAAAGTAAAAGTACAATAATTAAATAAAACAAACTACTTTGCTTTATTAAAGCTATGCTTTTATAAAAGGTGATTCTTTGTGGTAGGGTCCACCTTATCACTTCATTATGGTCTTGCCTTTGTCCTTGGCGGTGCTAGAAGATTCTTCCTTTTGGCTATTGAATTGTGCCAAAAATTGTGACAAGTCCTCCGTATGATCAAGACTTTGAGATTCTCCAGCTAAAACATGGCTATCACCTGTTTCTTCATCTTCTTCCTCATTTTCTTCATTGTCTGTGGTATGACCAACTGACGCCATAGATATATTGTCATACCCTATTTTAACCCGGTCAAAATAGTTTATAACATTCCGGGGTTAATTAAAGTTAAGGAGTCGCCACCTAATTATTTATGGTGAATTAGGGTACCTAAGGTAATTAAAGTAATTATCTAAAGTTGATTTTATTTTTAAAGTCTACGAAACCAAAAAGACCTGAGTAAGGGTTCAATTAACCTAGAGGGAAGGTATTAGGCATCCTCTAAGTTCCATTAATAATGGTTAATCCGACCGGACTTAGAGTTAATTAATTAGGCTAAATGTAAATATGGTATTGAAGAAAATAAAACAACTTTATAAGTGTTGTTAAAATTATAAATAAAATATGATAATGTTATTTAAAATAAAGCTTGTAGAAAATATGATAATTTATACATAAGTGATAGTTTTTGAGATGAGATTTTAGTAGTTTTGAACTTTGGATAAACTATATTATATGAATATAGCAATGTAGAAAAATTTAGGTGCATAAATAGGATTCAACAAAGAAGTGAGTTTTCTTTTTCCCTTTTTATTAACTATGCTTAGCTAAAAGTCTACGCAATTGATTCAAACTTGAAGAGTTACTTATAAAGTATATTTGATTTTATGTATGCATATTAGTGGTGTTTCGAAATTTTCTAAGATAGTAATAAATAGGACATAACTCTTTTAATTCAAAATATGCTATTTAGAAATCAGTTATTTTGAAAATAGATATTAAGATACTATAAGTAACTATAATATAAAGGAAGAAAATGAAACTCATGGTATTAATTGTTAGTTCTTCCTACCCATTTACTAAATTAAAAAATCCTTAACGCCACTAAGGTTTATCTAAATTAGTAAAACAAAAAGAATGCCGGTCATACTATGCACATTAAATGCACACAAATGAAATAAAAAGAGGCAGTAGGCTAAATGGGCTCAGCCCATTTTGAAAGCTACTTGTGGTGGGCTATTTTGTTGTTGGGCCTTGGCCCGTCGCTTATATGATTTGCTGCACATTGTGTTGCTGTTGTTTCCTTATTGGGCTGCGGACAGAAGAGGGCTGACGCGGAAGAGGTGTTTCATTGGGCTTCGGCCCAACGTCGAATGTGGGAGGAAACGAGTCCCCGCGGACTCGTATGCGATGTTCATGCATAAAAAAAAGAGGAGAATTAGTACGGTTATTAAATAAATTTAAACATATAATGTAAGTTTTGAAACAAAATGATAGATTATGTAAGTGGGTAATCGAATGGGATGAGCATATATATATACATATCGTTTAGCAAACCAGTTGTTAAGCAACACAAAACGGAACCCAAAATTTCCAAGGCTCAACTGGCCATTTGACTATCAGGAGTATACCCCTTTATACATCAAATATACCCACTGATATGCATCCAAGTGAGTAGAGAACTGGATATTTAGAACCACACCTCTTTTGACATTTCACAGAAGCCAAACAGACTAAATGGGACAAACAAAAGGGAAATCACATTAAAGTATTTGAACTAAAGAAAATTGAGTATACGGTTGCATACGGATCTAGAACAGGACTAGTTTGTGACACCAATTAAAATTAAATGATATCAATTGCAGTATCTGCTGTTTTTTAACCAAACACTGTTTCACCAAAATGTAGTATTTTGAATTCAAAAGTGCAGCAACAAGAAAACATTAATACAATGAAGTAGCAGGCATATTTTGCAAAGCAATGGCCAAATCTTTAATCAAACTTGAACAGAAGTGGGACTACTCTGAAAGAGAAACTCATGTTTCAAGATAGGAATTGATACCCTTAGGGATTTTGAGACTCAAACAATATCCAATGGGTTCTACAGCCACGAAGAAGGAAAACAAGTAGCATTTGCTGTTTGAAATTTTAAACTGACTAGTTCCCGCAGAGGTTTTTAAAAAAAAAGAAATCACACACATGAACGATGATATACACACATAATATACCAACGACCATCAATGCAAAAGGGCAAGGGTGGCCCGGAAGCGATTAGGTCCTTCCTACTTTCAACGAGAAGAAGACTTGCACAAATTTGACCTCTTTCAACATTATGCGTAAGAGACAATCACGGGTCATGATTCTAGCAAGCTAAACAAGATTTTAAGTATTCTTACACATAACTAGGTGAAAGAATTCGAACAGAGAAAATATCATGCTAAGGACCCGGATCGCGACTCATTAATGCTAAGATAGGTGAAACAAACTTCACATTAAAATTTGCGTCAAATTACTAACACGAGGACATCAAGAAAAGCCTAGGCCGAAACCATATAACCTATATTAATACGATGATGTTTTACCATAGGCAAGAAATCAAAGATAAGAAACCCTATGACCAAGATAAAGGGCAACAAGAGGTGAGGGATCCAAACAACGACGCAGTAACTAAACCCAACTTCGTTATTCTCTTTCGCGGGCACAAACTGAGTCAGATTACTTTCTTATGACATTTGAATGGGATGGAAACATGCTAGCACATACGGGCCTCAGCACAACACATTATCAAAAACTGAGCGACTCACCATACCGATCGACATTTGAGCATTTAAGGGGGTTTCAACACACATTGACAAATCTGTAGATTCACAGCCAGACAAACACATAGGAAACACTAAATTTCCACATCGTTCTATACTATCGAATCCCAAATTTCAATCTACAGCTAAATCATCGATTAAACCAGACAAACCAGCATAGACAAAACTAAGTTACAAAATTAAAATATGAAACAAAACAAATTAAAAATAGAAATTATGCCAAATCAAAGGTGAACAGAAATAAATAGATGAAAGCTTACTTTTTGTGGGTGCAATGGACTGAGACGGGGTCACGAATCTATACTCTCTTTCGCGAATGACACTGAAGAATCGATGTTACAGCTCGAAGTTAACAGAGATAAAGTTGTAACTTCTAACAGCTAAAATTCAAAAGGAAGCAAGCTTTGGGGAAGATGATGGTGTATTTTCAGTTGGTCCACAGCTAAAGAGTTGAACCACTAGGGTTCCAAAACGTTGGTATTTATAGGATGGGACTAGGGTTTCGGATTTCAAACCCTTTTGGCTCCAAAACGAAAATTAAAGGATCCGTTTGAAATCCAATCTCAGCTCTGAAAAAGCCGATTCTTCTCAGAGAGTTCAGAGTTTGTTTTTACCCCTTTGTGTTGACCAAAACAAAATCGTCGAAAATGGGAGAGAAAGAGGCGATTTTTACCCGGAAATGGAAAGGCAAAATCTGTGAGGGTGAAAGGGGGTTGTATCGTAGCTAAAAATGGGGGAGAGAGGGTAGAGATGGTGCTGCGAATTGCACGAAAACGCCTCTGTTGGCGTCTGCCATGGCTGATGAAGGTCTGTCGTTTTCTGAAAATGGGATGAGAGAGGGAGACAAGAGAGAGAGGAGAGAAGAGAAAGAAGGAGGCGTGAAAGAGAAAAGAGAGATTAGGTTTTTTGTTCTTTTGTGTTCCAACCGGTTTAGAAGATGAAAGTGTGGGCCGGGTCGGGTGAAAAGTGTGGGCTGGAGCGTTTGTTGGGCTGAATTGTTTTGGTCCGAGAATTGTGGCCTTTTCTCCTTAATTCTTTCTTGGGCTTTTAATTTAATATCTAGTACAATTTATATTATGTGAAGGTAAATAGTAATTAGTGGAAATTAAAGGATTTAATAAAGTAATGAAAGTAATGTTGATAGAAAATAGTAAATGAAAGTAATGATACTAATAGCAGTAAATAGTAGCGAAAATAAAATATTTAGATTTAATTAATTTAAAAAAACCCAGAAAATATAAATCGGAGTAAAGGAG
>NW_026716214.1:0-17307 GCF_029784015.1 Lycium ferocissimum
TATTTGTTTGTTCGGGGGGTACGGCGGGGCCACATCCCGTGCATATGATTGTTAGTGCTGTTCGGGGTACGTAGACGTATATGTGGGTTAGGCCTATCATGTGTGTGTGTGTTTGTATGTTATATGTTACGGGCGATCCTATTCGCCGTGGCGATCTCGTCGGCTTGCATTTGTATATGTTTTGGGGCCGATGCGCCCTTTGATAGCCTTCTTAGGCTTCGATATATATATATATATGTTTGTGTTTGAGATGTGTTTGAGACGACTTGAGATAATCGAGACGGTCGTACGATATTTGTATACGCGTAAGCTATCTGTTTGTGAATCAGATTAACGAATGTGTTTGGGTGCCCAGCTCGGGCACTAGTCACGGCCTACGGGGTTAAGTCGTGACAACTTAGAGTAGACTTACCTTGATGTATTCTTATGGTGGGAGGAGAAGAACTTCGTGCTAGGACTTGGGAATATTAAAAGTAGGATTAAAACTAAACCCATGTGTTAATACTTTTACAGAGTCGGGCAAATGTACAGGGACATTGTACGACCCGTACAATATTAAACGTTTCATATAACGTGGACGTACTTCATATGCAAAATTCCATAAGCCATGATTTTTAGTCTGTGAGGTACGACTTGAAAAGTACGGCCCATACTTTGAAGTACGGTCCGTATAAAATGTACCTCTTAAAAGTACGGCCCGTAAAACTTGCCTGTACCTGAAATTTCAAATTCCAGTGGTTCGGTTTTCTCCCTGGTGTAGTACGTCCTATAAGTATATCCCGTACAAATGACGTAGAGTGTCATTTTAATGATTTAAAGCCAAATTTTCAATCCCAACACTTCCCATCTTGGTTTCTAAGTCTCTGAATAATTAACGTAGCTTAGTTAGAAGGTACGAGGTGTTAAAAAAATAGTGAAATAATGAAGAAATTCGTGAAATGGGTTTATATAGAGAGACTCCAGAATGCATACGGTGTGCCCCGAAGTAGCAGATAAGCACCAGACACCAGCAACATACCACCTCACTATTTGGCTCCAAGAATCTCTTAAGACCTTGGAATTCGACGATTCAAGTTGACATGACTCACATATTTTGATAGGCATCTATCCCAACAATCAAAATTCTATTCCAACATCAAATGGATATAATAGTACATCAAAATGTCCTAGGCGTTCGACTTTTGCCAACCATTCTGTCACGACCCAACCCCGTAGGCCATGACTAGTGCCCGAGCTGGACACTCGTATACACCTGTTACTATATTCATTCACAACTTACATAATAAAGATCTTATATATATATATATACGAAGGCATGACGTCGTTCCGATCTGTCGCATATCTATACATATCATAACACGCAGAATCCCAAAACAAATATATATACACGCAAGCCGATAAGGCTGCCACAGCGAATGGGACCGCCCAAAACATAAATCATACGAACACAACTGAACGGTAACTATTCACAACCCACATACATATCTACAGACCTCTAAGAGCAATAATAGTATCATATGACGGGACAGGGGTGCCCGTACCCCTGAATAGACATATACATATGCAACGAAAGAGTCTATACCAAAATGTAGGCTTCGAAACAAGGGAGCACTCCAAGACAGCTGGATGGAAATCCTAGGCTGGCGGATCAGCGAAACTAGTATACGTACCTGCGAGCATAAACGCAGCCCCCGGAGAAAGGGGTCGATGCGGAATATCGAGCGTGTAAAGCATGAAGTACGATAGAATGAGGATCATCTTGAAATAAGGAGCATAGAAAATCATAAGGCTTGCCTCTGAAACATAAATCATGCGTATCAATATCATATCCAGCCCATTATGGGACTAAGTGACATAAGTAAATAATCATCATGTACAAATGCATGTATAACGTGTTCCGGCCCTCTAGTGAGGGACTCGGTAAATAAAATCACCATATACATGTACATATAACGTACCCCGACCCTCTAGTGAGGGACGCGGTGAATGAAGTCATCATATGCTGTCACACCCTTAATCCGATAGGGTGTGATGGGCACCCGACCCTTACCTAGGGCCGAGCGAACCCGCTGACTCTCGTGACATTCATAATCATACTGGGCCCTTAAATCATACAAGAATACATAATGAATGTTTTTTTTTTCCAGAAAACGGACATGCTTTTCATCTATCTCAAATCAGATAAAACCTGCAATCGCATGAAACCTGTAATGTAATACATAATGATACATCGGCATTATGGGGTCGCTTACAAGACTGACATATCGTACATGACACTGTCTGCAAAGTCTCTAACATGACTCAAGATACCACAACAAATATATACTCTGACTCGGCAGAACTCCGGGAAGAAATGGAGCTCGCCAATCCCGCTGGAACATCTTCTACTAATATCTTCACTATACGGGTGTACTGCATGGCATGAAACGCAGCCCCCGAAGAAAAGGGTCAGTACGGAATATGTACTGAGTATGTAAAGCATAAAATACAGTAAGCGGGATCATACTGAAATAAAGAGTATAGAAAATCATAAGACTTGCCTTTGAAACATAAATCATGTACATATGTGTATAATGTGTACGTAGTATGTAAAGTGCCATCATAACATATGCATGTATAGCGTGTACATATAACATGCCCCGGCCCTCTAGCGAGGGACGCGGTAAGTAAAATCATCATATGCATGTACATATAACGTGCCCCGGCCCTCGAGTGAGGGACGCGGTGAATGAAGTCATCATATGCCATCCTGGCCTCCTCCCCCATATCATCATATCATCATATACATATAACGTGCCCCGGCCCTCGTGAGGGACGCGGAACAATGCGGTGGGTGCACGAATACATGCCCTGGCCCGGGACGCAGTGAAGGACATATTGAGGCTGGCACGAGCAGAGTAGTGAGAAACCATATGCATATAAATCATTTTCCGAGACTCAATGAAGTAATCTAAACGAATCGTCATTTGAAAATCGGGACATTAGTCATATCAAAAATCTTTCGGACGTCACTCAGAAACATGTCAAACATCATAAGCATATCAAAGAGCCGTCGAGATCATAGTCATGTATCAACTCAATCCGAGCCCGTCTATGAAAGTTACGGGCCTTATACGTTATAAAATCATTTACAAACATAGCAAAGCGATCCGGTTCCATTTATGAAAGTTACGGACATTTTTAGACATAGGATCTTTTAAAAACAAAAATTCTTTTGCAACATTGAGATTCAATCATACATAAGACTTAAGGACCATAATTCTACCACATTAAGAACGCCAACATTGAGAGGCGAATAAGAATCGTAGACATACTCGGATCATGAGAATAGAATTACCTCGAGGTTCGTATCATAGCTTACATACAACTAGGACATGCCAAAGAAAGAAAGGGTAAGCCTTACATACCTCGTTCGCTTCCTACGCTAATCAAACTTAAGTCTCGGGCTTCCAACAATCTACAACAACGTCATTAGGCATCAACCATTAGTCATAAACACTTAAGAATCCAATTCCAAGCCATCACTTATTTACAGAAATTTCAACATCCCCGAGGATTCAACTCGGCCAAATCAATAACAACCATACCAACAACCACACTAACTACATCCATAAGTGATTCAAAACGCATTCTAACGGTAATAATTCCTTTCTACACAAGTTGGAAACATTTCATTTATATTCAAATAAACTACATACTTCCAAGCTAACCTCAATGCTCGCATATTTAAGTACTAATCCGAGACCACTCAAACAAGTTTCAAGAACGCTTCAAACAATCCACAAAATATTCAAGACAATCCAAACAATATTCCATGGAACCCGAAACCATCAATTTCCATAGGGGCAACAACAATACATTTCTTTCTTCTAAATTCATCAATGACACCAATAATCCACACATTTACAACATTACTTCCATAAATTCAAGAAACTATATTAGAATCACTTTAGGTTCTAAATCAGCCCACAATCAATTACACCTTCAATTTGAGTCATCAAACTTTCATTTTCATCACATATTCCATAACAACAACAACTACAACACCAAGTAAATTCAACTCATCATTCCTACACAACACACATATATACACGGCCACCACTTCCACACCACAATTTCATGAATTTCCACACTCCACAACATACACAAATCATCCACAACACATGAAAAGGGGATTGAACCTTACCTTTTCCATTAAACTTCTCTTTCTCGGCTAGGATATACTTCACAAGAATGAACGCTTTGCTCGCTCCAACAATTACTCCACGTTAACGAGGACCTTCCAATTAGTAGAGGGACAAGGAGAAAATAATTTTTTGATCAAACTTTAGGGACCATCTTCGGCCAGCCCTCTTGGCCGAAGCCCTCTCTTCTCTCTTTCTCCATCTTTCTTGAATTTTCTAAAGTTGAAAATGATGAGTAATTGTGCCTTGTTAAGTCATCACTTATATATATATACATGCACATGACCGGTCATGCTTCCCCCTTTTTTTTTCTTCAATTTTCTAGAATTTTCTTAAAGTGGAGATGAATTTGTGGTCTTGCTTAGTCACTCCATGCATATATATATATATATATATATATATATATATATATATATAGTTCCCACAAATATGAAATGAGCACATGTACCATTTCTTGGCTCAAGGCAATTGGCCAACCATAGGGTGGGACCCATTCCAACATGCACGGCCATATGGCCCTTTGGTCATTTCGTGAAAAAAATTTCCCAACTTTTAGCCCCTAGTTTTTTCTTATTCCAAATTTACCCTTAATGCTCCATACCAATAAAAGGGTGAATATGCAACTCATGCATTCTTAACAAATCCGGAAAAAATATAACCTTGTCCTTAACTTTCTACAATTTACTCGAATATCCCATTGTACAAAATACGGGATATAACATCCTTCCCCCCTTAGGAACATTCGTCCTCGAATGTTCAACTAGTCTCGTAAAGTCTTCTAAGGATCTTGGGGGGGGGGGGTTTCCTTTATCACCACGGCATGCAATCTCGTCTATCGATTATATTCCTTCTTCACTTTTTCTTCAGCTTCTCAAGTCGTCTCCTCTCTGTTACTGTTCCGCCACACAAACTCGGACCCTTATAATCGTAACACAAGTACCTATGACTTTGCGTCTTATTGACAATACCTCCTTCTAATATCCGGTGGGCTCTTTTATTTCCATCCATGAGAGCAGCATCCTCTCTTTCCTTTAAAATTTTCCAACTGTCACTGTCATTCCAAGTGTCTTCTTGAGTTCGTCATCTTTGCTAACGCCCTTTTTGTACCTTTAGTTAGGAGATCTTTCTCGCTCTTTACTCTCCTGTCACTCATTATATTGCAATCTCTGTAAGGATATGTGAAGGTGTTCAGATTAGCCCAAGACATACCTCAGCGCCGCTTTACTAACCCTCATGTCCTACCTTGTCTCCCCTTCTCTGGTCTTACCTCTGGTACCGAGACAGATCCTTAGTTCAATCACCGCCATGCCTCGTCCGTCCTCAGTACTAATTCTATTTTAGTAATTGGCTTAAACCAACGTTACATTTTTCCGTAGTGTCCCCGAAATATCACTACTACATTGTCCTTGCTAAGCCTTCGCTCTTCTTATCAAATACTTACTTAGTCTTATTCTTAGCATACCAATACTTACAGGTGGCATCACTGTCCTTGTACAACTTATATAAAGTACGTTCAATTTTAGACATGGTCCTTTCGTCCTCTGGCTCGTCCTGCTCTGCATATCTTGTTCATACCAAAACCCGCTCGTCCTATTTTGTCATATTTTCTTCCCTTCCTTTTATTGCTCTTGACTCCCTCACTTCCTACCATAAAGGGTTTTCTATTCCCTCTTCTTTAATACTGACTAGTTGCGCCAGCACTAGCGAACACCTCTATAGCCAACATCTTGGCCTTTAATCTAGTATAGCATCGCTATCCTTCATACTATCTCTTAAGTTATTCAATACCGTCCTCTTGTCATACTCTTTTCCTTCATACGCGTCCATTTTCTAGCGCCTGTCATTCCAGGTCTCAGCAAAAACCTCTCGCACCGCCCCAAATGCCATCCTGACTTTTATCCACTTATTCTTTGGTTTTTCGATCTTACTAACTTATTTCAGTAAGGGGGTCTCGTTTGCAGTTTAAGCATCCACATCAAGCATGTTACGGTGTCAATTGTTTCCATCTCGCCCATGCATTTCTCTCACCTGCTTCCCCCCTTTAGGGGTGTACTTATGCCATTATCTGTTTATACTTTGCCTCATGTCCTTATTTCCAACCTTAATTAGGCAGTACTTTCATTCCGACGATAAGTACCCAAAATCCTCTTGGAACATTATCTTTATCTCAACTTATCTCGGGTGCTTCTTTGGTATCCCCTCATCATTTCTCCCGTTTATGCCTGTTTCTTACTTTGCACACGAGGAATCTTACGCTACCTCTGTGTCATTTAGAACACACTACTCCTATATAATCCTTCTCTCATTTTCAAAACGTATCCTGTTCGTCCACGTTTATCCGTAGCATACCAGTCATTTTCTGAGATTCATTCTTACCTTGTTCTCATTTTTTTTTTCTAACTTGGCCTTCCACAGTCCCGTCACTTATGGTACTCGTGTCCTCGGTTACACACGTCATAACCTATTACTACACAATTGTCTCACTTTCTTCTTATTTCCTCTTTCCGTTAACCCTTCCTCTTCACCGGTCTGATCCGCCCCGTCCAACGCGTCCTCTTAAGGTTTTTGGCCACTCCTCATACTCTAATCTCCCTTAGGCTACTCTAGCTTCTCCTTTACTTCTTGTGTCTGAATTTTATAAGATTTTCAGAAAACTTCCCAGGGGGTCACCCATCCTGGTACTACTCCCGTCCAAGCACGCTTAACTTCGGAGTTCTGATGGGATCCTGTGCGTTAGTCTTTGGTATGATCGCATCCACCTCACCGCATGACCTTTATCACCTAATCGGGGGTAAGTTGAGATCTTGACATATTCCAGGACGTCCTCACAACACCTCTCACCAGCTGTCCTATCAATACATTCCTATCCGTCCTTCATACCCTTGTCTTAATCGTATCATCACTTCCTTTAATTATGATCTCACCATATCTTCCTTCTTCTTATCGTCTCAGTCGGTGCCTTAATATGTCACTCTATCCAAACCTACCAGTCCTCTCTAAATCATCTCGTAATAGCACAAGTCCTTTTCGAATTAATAGTTACCACATCCCCATCGACCTCCTATTTACTATTATCACCAATTCCACCGTTAACTTATTCCTAAAGGGCAGCCATACTCACAGCTCAGTCAATTCCCATCGTTACTATTAACACGACTTTTTCAAAACATATTCCAAACTTACATCTCATTTCCGTATCATTTCTAGAAAAATTTTGGCAGAGCTTCCTCTGTTTTCTTACTATCCCAAAACCTGCACGCAGGAAATACCTACAGTGCCTCACAGGGCCATCATGTACATCATATCATATCGTATCGTATCATAGCCGCACAGGGCTCTCAACATTCATAAAAGTCCAAAAATAATGGACTCACCTCATATACTCAACACGACTGCACGTGTTACCCTTTCTTATTTACTTTCTCTTTCGATTTTCAACTTCACATTTCAATCGTACGTCAATGCCTTACTCGACATACCTTGGTTTACCTGCGTGCTTGGTAACTTCTAATATTATCAGCTGCCTCCTTCGATCGATGTCGTTCTTCTGCTGAAATCAAAAATTAGCATAAGAAACCTCATTTCCTATGATTTGGCTCTATGGCACGATCTAAGAAGTGAAAGAAGAGTAACCACCCAAGATACCACGTAGCCTCCTGTTTATAAATGTGGCCGGCTTCACACCATAAACAGGACTCTACTGGACACGACTTTGCAGACAACCCCTAGGACGAACTGCTCTGATACCAATTTGTCACACCCTTAATCCGATAGGGTGTGATGCGCACCCGACCCTTACCTAGGGCCGAGCGAACCCGCTGACTCTCGTGACACTCATAATCATCTTGGAAAATTTGGAATAATTTTTGCTTGTAAGAAATAAGGCCATATTTGGATTTTTCTTAGCAAGTGTGAGCCGGTTATGGAAGTTTGAATGCGAAAACACCGGAGAAGGCCTAAGGGCAAAATTGGAATTTTGAAAATATGTTTCGGGAATTTGCAAACGAGAATTCTAGTGAATTGGGCTAAAAAAAAAAATAGAAAAATGAGGCCCAAAAAGGAGGGGTTGGCCGGCCAAGGCCTTTGGCCCAACCCATGGTCCAAGTCATGTGACATGGTCACATGACAACTTAACTAATATAAGAGGCATCATGGTTCAAGAAAATTCAAGAACAAATGAGAAGAGAAGAACAAAAGAACAAGAACCAAGCATGAGGGGGCCATTCGGCCAACCCTCTCCAAAATCCACCCTCCAAATTTTGATTCCAAAAATTATTTTCTTGCTATATTCCTACTAATTCAAGCCTCCCCTACAACTTGGTGTAATTGTTTTGGAAGATGGAGCATTGGTTTCATCAATCTCGTATTTGGGTTAAGTGAAGAAGCTTGAAGAAGAAGGTAAGATTTCAATCCCTTTTTCATGTCATGAAGCTTTGGTTTATGTTGTAGAATGTGGAAATGGGTAGAAATCATGTAAATATGGAAGTTGCATGGTGAACGTATATATATGCATATGGCCGTATATAGGTTGTGTTGTGTGGTTTGGATGAGTTGCATTTTATGTTGTGTTTTAATTATGGTGATTGTAGAATTTGTATTGGAAGTGAAAGATGGACAAAAATTTGATAAGATGGAAAATTGGCCTATGGCCGTGTGGTACATGGTAGAAGGAAACATGTTGGATTTATTTTGTTTAATGTGTTAGTTGCGTCGTCATGATCGTTACAATGTAAATGGAGTATGTATGGGTTATGATTGCATGAAAACAAGATGTAGAGAATTACGTCGTATTAATATGATTTCATGACCTTATGATAATTAAGTTGTTAAAGTGTGGATTATGATGATTGTTGATGAATTTGGAAGATGGAAATATGTTATGAATACTTATGTTGAAAAATTGGAAGTTTGGGATGAATTATGGTTTGATGGAAATTTTGTATATTTTGTGAAATCATGAGAAGAGTGTCCGAATTGTGTTTGAATAACCTTGAGTTGGTAAATGAATGTGAGAATAATGATATTAATTCGATATTGTGAAGTGGGGGTGAAAAGTATCATTGTATGCGAAAAGAAGGACTACTTATGTTATAGTGCGTTTCATGACAATCGTTGATGTTGTTGATGTTGTTGTTGGGTTGTTGTTGATTGTTTGAGCCGGGTTGAATCTCGGGGGTGTCGTATGTATAGGGGAAGTCTTTGCCGAAATTTCGGTAGCCAAATAGAAACCAAGATTGAAATGTTAACTCTCGTGAATAGTAACTGGTAAAGATGACCATTTGCAGATTTCTGACGAAACGGGATTGGAGATTAAGCGAGCGTGAGACGTCCGTCAGGTATGTAAAGCTCACCTTTCCTTCATATGGCATGTTCTAGGCCTACTAGGCCGAAAACGGAACCTCGGGACTAATTCTGCTCCTAGAAATCCGAGTTTGCTTTTGGTTACTATTCATTCAGTGTAATTGAATCAAAATGCTTACCTTTGGATATAAGAACGCATAAACCTTTGTATCTTTCGTAAATGAGTCCAGATGGCTCCGAAACTTTCCCGGATAATTTTATGGAGCCTAATGTTTGTAAATTATGTCCGCCGCCCCGGCTTGACCCGAGGTGGGCCCGCAAGTCCCGAGACTTCCTTTAATTGGTTTGTCTGACTCATTTCCGTACGATCCGAAAAGAAAGCGTTTGCTTATGATCCTAAGGTCCGTTCGAATGCCTTATTATGTTATTTGAATGCTCGTCACTATGAACGCTACTCTATTTTTCCGAGAATAACTTACGATATGTTTTTCGAAAAATTGATAACTAAAAAAATCCGCAACCTTTGTATACTAATTTCCGATTTGTTCGATACTCGCTTTGAGCTTCCTTACACTAATGTATTTGTATATGAAATTGTATGTCGACTTCTGGAGTTTACTTTTAATATGCATATGATTTCTGCACTACTCTGTTCGTGCCAATGGTTATGACTTCGTTCGCCGGTACCCGGGCCGGCTTGGTGATCGTGCGCACTGTGATATATTCGGCAGTATGATGTGTTACGGTTTCCGTGACCTCGCCATAGGGCCGGTTACCGTTTTGGAGTTATGATGTGATATGGCCTTTGTTATATTTGATGATGTGTGTGATATTGTGATTTGTTCGGAGATGTACGGAGATTTGAAAACTTCCGGAGTATGATGTGTTGTGGCACCAGCGTCAGGGGGTGACCACGTTCTAAGAGCCTATGCATGATTTCTATTTGCATTCCGCATATTTGCATTCTGTACAGGTTTGTGTCTGTTACTTCCGTATTTGTTCTGCATTTTTCTCACTTCAGTTACGATTCGGACTACTGTACTTTCTGCTTTACATACTCAGTACTTTTCCGTACTGACCCTCCTTTCTGTGGGGGCTGCGTTTCATGCCGCGCAGGTACAGGTGCTCGGTTGAGTGATTCCCCGGTTTAGGCTACCTATTCTGCTGCTTTGGAGTGCTCCCCTCGATCCGGAGCCCACATTTGGTATATGTGCTCTGCTTGGGATATTCTGTATATTGACTACTGTTTGGGTACGGCGGGGCCCTGTCCCGTCATATGTTCGTATGTTCGTATGTCTATTTTGTTTGTAGAGGCCTGTAGTCATGTTTGTGGGTCGTGGGTCCAGTCGGGTTGTGTGTGTGGTTTCAGTTTGTCTGTATACGATTTCGATTTGCGTCCTTATGCGGCCCCGTATGCTACTATGGCCGATGTGGCCCATCTGTTTGCATGAGTGTGTCTGGGCGATGTACATTCCGCCAACTTTGATTCTGATGTGATGTTTGACACGGGTGCCCGCTCAGGACCGCATTTGTATGATATCTGCTTCCGACTATCAGTATGAATAATGTCTGTTAAGACCGATCGTGTAGTATTTTGATGATTTGATTTGTACGTCTGTCTGGGTGTCTAAGTAGGGCACCAGTCACGGCCTACGGAGCTGGGTCGTGACAAAAGTGGTATCAGAGCAGTCTGTCCTCGGAATGTCTACAGGCCGTGTCTCGTAGAGTCTTGTTTATCGGTGTGTTGTGCACCACATCTATAAACAGGAGGCTATGGGACATCTAGGATGTTACCTTTCTTTGGATCTTAGATCGTGCGATAGAGCCAGCCGTAGGAAATGCATTTATTTTTACTAATCCTTGATTTCAGCTAAAGAACGGCATCGATAGAAGACAATGATTGATGATATTGGAAGCTACACAGTATGCAGGTAAGTAATGGTACGGAGGATGTGTATTGGGAAAGTTATTTGAAGTATGCTTGAAGTATGATTGAAATGTCAAGTCGAAGATCGAAAAGGAAAATAAATAGGAAAATGCCATCGGTGCCGTTTGAATTATGTATGCATGTATGCAAGGTAAGTCTCGACGTCTCCATATTTCTACTTGAAATTATTAGCCGTGTGTGGCTATGATACGATGTGATACGTACGTATATATGTTGGCCTACGTGAGGCATGATTGGTATGTACGCGTACGAGGTGTTGGAGTAGTAAGAAATACGGAGGAACCCTCGCCCAATTTTCTTGACATTATAAAAAGGAAAATGAGATGTACGTTCTTAACATGTCTTGAACGTCAGCACTGATAGAGTAAATTTATTACGTTGGACTAAAAAAAAAAAATTTCAGAGATATCCTCTATGCTATTCATAAGAAGCACCGTCCTTGTATGGGAAATTCTATTTCGAGAAAGCATATATGAGACAGCAATCTGCAACTTATTTAAATTTGTGGGATGTGTGGAATTTGATATATAGACGAAAGTAAGTATTGAGGATTTACATAAGGAGCGACACGATATGCATATGGTCAAAAAAGTGAAAGACTCTTCTCTAGATCGGGGTGGGACCCGCCACGGGAAGCGTCCGAAAATTTGCTAAGACCCCGATCTGCCCCGCAATTACGCGACAAAGGTCGTGTGGGGGAATGGACGTGACCATCCCAGCATTAGGACACTAGAATGCCTTAAAGATTCGAGGTTAAGCGTGCTGGAGTCAGAGCAATTCTGGGATGGGTGACCCCCCTGGGAAGTGTGTTAAGGTGATAAATAAAAGATGCATATTTGTGGTATTGTAAATGGATTGGGGTAGGATGTAAGGTAAGTTGAGATGGTATGTTGAAGTAGGGTTAGCTACGAAAGTATGGTCGAGGTAGGCCAAACGGAGCGTGGCAAATTAAACGCAAAAGAAGGTGTAAGGTTGGGAGAGGGAAACGCTCTTATTTTAAGAAAAGGATATGGTTAGGTGAGATTTTATTTGACGTCCCCAGCCTACAAATTATTTTGTGATGATCGGTAGGTTGTGTAGGGAGGAATTGGGAAAAGGAATTAAATGAGAATTCGAAAACATTGCGAATGGGTATGTGGTAATGACCTTTTTGCGATAAGACAACGATGGTAAGGATATAAACTCAATTGTTGTGACCTATCGAATGTTTTGATGAAATAATTCGGGGCACGAAATCCGAGTGAGTAAGGGAACGTTAGCAAGGGAACTTCCGTAAACCCCGAAGCATTAGTGAAAAGTGGTTTGACTTTGATCGAGATTTTGTATGCCATACCTCTCCATCTCCGATTTCGATGAGACTCTGTCTATTATGCCTCTGTATCTTCGAATCCGGTTATGCTTCTGTCTGACGTACCTTTGTACATCCGACTTTGATTACGAATTTGTTTGACATATCTCTGTCCGCCTAACTTTGGTTACGAATCTGTCCGACGTAGCCCCGTACGTCTGATTCTGGTTACAAATCTGTCTGATATACCTTCGTATGTGCGACTCTGATTACGGTCTGTTCGATATGTTTCGGTACGTTTGGCCTTAACTATGAATTTGTTTGATATAACGTCGGAATATGATTTTGTCTCTTTGTACTTCGGTACTTCCGAATCTGAACACGTTTGTCCAATATACTTTTGTACGTCTGACTCTGATGGCGAATTTGTCTGATATACTTTTGTACGTCTGACTCCGATCACGGATCTGTCCGGTTTACTTCCATACGTCTGACTCTGACTACGGACCTATCCGATAAAGTTCAGTACGTCTGACTCTGATGATGAGTTTGTCCGATATACTCCTGTGCGTCTGGTTCTGATTGCGACTCTGCTTAAGATAATGTCGGGTTATGCTTCTGTCTGTCGTACTTTTACTTCTGACTCCGAATCTGATTCCGCCCGACATCCGTTCGATCTTCGGGTTCTGATAAAGATTCTGTTCGTTATATGTCCCATTTAAGATTATGCAACCCGCTAGACTAATAAAGATTTCGAGCAGCCCTAACGCGGTAATATCAGGGAATGATAGGAGGAGTTGGGAAAGAAATGCCCTCACAAGTGCTCTGATTAAATACGAGTATGTGGTTGGCAAGAGAGCCCCCCCCCCCCCTGAGGAGTCTTCCTTTCAGACCTACAAGGCTAATTTAACATTCGAGGACGAATGTTCTAAAGGGGGGGAGAATGTTATATCCGGCATTTTTGCACATTTGGAAAATTTGGAATAATTTTTGCTTGTAAGAAATAAGGCCATATTTGGATTTTTCTTAGCAAGTGTGAGCCGGTTATGGAAGTTTGAATGCGAAAACACCGGAGAAGGCCTAAGGGCAAAATTGGAATTTTGAAAATATGTTTCGGGAATTTGCAAACGAGAATTCTAGTGAATTGGGCTCGAAAAAAAAATAGAAAAATGAGGCCCAAAAAGGAGGGGTTGGCCGGCCAAGGCCTTTGGCCCAACCCATGGTCCAAGTCATGTGACATGGTCACATGACAACTTAACTAATATAAGAGGCATCATGGTTCAAGAAAATTCAAGAACAAATGAGAAGAGAAGAACAAAAGAACAAGAACCAAGCATGAGGGGGCCATTCGGCCAACCCTCTCCAAAATCCACCCTCCAAATTTTGATTCCAAAAATTATTTTCTTGCTATATTCCTACTAATTCAAGTCTCCCCTACAACTTGGTGTAATTGTTTTGGAAGATGGAGCATTGGTTTCATCAATCTCGTATTTGGGTTAAGTGAAGAAGCTTGAAGAAGAAGGTAAGATTTCAATCCCTTTTTCATGTCATGAAGCTTTGGTTTATGTTGTAGAATGTGGAAATGGGTAGAAATCATGTAAATATGGAAGTTGCATGGTGAACGTATATATATGCATATGGCCGTATATAGGTTGTGTTGTGTGGTTTGGATGAGTTGCATTTTATGTTGTGTTTTAATTATGGTGATTGTAGAATTTGTATTGGAAGTGAAAGATGGACAAAAATTTGATAAGATGGAAAATTGGCCTATGGCCGTGTGGTACATGGTAGAAGGAAACATGTTGGATTTATTTTGTTTAATGTGTTAGTTGCGTCGTCATGATCGTTACAATGTAAATGGAGTATGTATGGGTTATGATTGCATGAAAACAAGATGTAGAGAATTACGTCGTATTAATATGATTTCATGACCTTATGATAATTAAGTTGTTAAAGTGTGGATTATGATGATTGTTGATGAATTTGGAAGATGGAAATATGTTATGAATACTTATGTTGAAAAATTGGAAGTTTGGGATGAATTATGGTTTGATGGAAATTTTGTATATTTTGTGAAATCATGAGAAGAGTGTCCGAATTGTGTTTGAATAACCTTGAGTTGGTAAATGAATGTGAGAATAATGATATTAATTCGATATTGTGAAGTGGGGGTGAAAAGTATCATTGTATGCGAAAAGAAGGACTACTTATGTTATAGTGCGTTTCATGACAATCGTTGATGTTGTTGATGTTGTTGTTGGGTCGTTGTTGATTGTTTGAGCCGGGTTGAATCTCGGGGGTGTCGTATGTATAGGGGAAGTCTTTGCCGAAATTTCGGTAGCCAAATAGAAACCAAGATTGAAATGTTAACTCTCGTGAATAGTAACTGGTAAAGATGACCATTTGCAGATTTCTGACGAAACGGGATTGGAGATTAAGCGAGCATGAGACGTCCGTCAGGTATGTAAAGCTCACCTTTCCTTCATATGGCATGTTCTAGGCCTACTAGGCCGAAAACGGAACCTCGGGACTAATTCCGCTCCTAGAAATCCGAGTTTGCTTTTGGTTACTATTCATTCAGTGTAATTGAATCAAAATGCTTACCTTTGGATATAAGAACGCATAAACCTTTGTATCTTTCGTAAATGAGTCCATATGGCTCGAAACTTTCCCGGATAATTTTATGGAGCCTAATGTTTGTAAATTATGTCCGCCGCCCCGGCTTGACCCGAGGTGGGCCCGCAAGTCCCGAGACTTCCTTTAATGGGTTTGTCTGACTCATTTCCGTACGATCCGAAAAGAAAGCGTTTGTTTATGATCCTAAGGTCCGTTCGAATGCCTTATTATGTTATTTGAATGCTCGTCACTATGAACGCTACTCTATTTTTCCGAGAATAACTTACGATATGTTTTTCGAAAAATTGATAACTAAAAAAATCCGCAACCTTTGTATACTAATTTCCGATTTGTTCGATACTCGCTTTGAGCTTCCTTACACTAATGTATTTGTATATGAAATTGTATGTCGACTTCTGGAGTTTACTTTTAATATGCATATGATTTCTGCACTACTCTGTTCGTGCCAATGGTTATGACTTCGTTCGCCGTACCGGGCCGGTTTTGTGATCGTGCGTGTTATGATATATTCGGAAGTATGATGTGTTACGGTTTCCGAGACCTCGCCATAGGGCCGGTTACCGTCGATGGTGTTATGATGTGATATGGCCTTTGTTATATTTGATGATGTGTGTGATATTGTGATTTGTTCGGAGATGTACGGAGATTTGAAAACTTCTGGAGTATGATGTGTGTGGCACCAGCGTCAGGGGGTGACCACGTTCTAAGAGCCTATGCATGATTTCTATTTGCATTCTGCACATTTGCATTCCGTACAGGTTTGGGTCTGTTACTTCCGTATTTGTTCTGTATTTTCTTACTCCAGTTATGATTCGGATTACTGTACCTTCTGCTTTACATACTCAGTACTTTTTCCGTACTGACCCCCCTTCTACGGGGGGCTGCGTTTCATGCGCGCGAGTACGTGTGCTCGGTTGAGTGATCCCCGGTTTAGGCTACCTATTCTGCTGCTTTGGAGTGCTCCCCTCGATCCGGAGCCCACATTTGGTATATGTGCTCTGCTTGGGATATTCTGTATATTGACTACTGTTTGGGTACGGCGGGGCCCTGTCCCGTCATATGTTCGTATGTTCGTATGTCTATTTTGTTTGTAGAGGCCTGTAGTCATGTTTGTGGGTCGTGGGTCCAGTCTGGTTGTGTATGTGGTTTCGGTTAGTCTGTATACGATTTCGATTTGCGTCCTTATGCGGCCCCGTATGCTACTATGGCCGATGTGGCCCATCTGTTTGCATGAGTGTGTCTGGGCGATGTACATTCCGCCAACTTTGATTCTGATGTGATGTTTGACACGGGTGCCCGCTCAGGACCGCATTTGTATGATATCGCTCTTAGGGCACCCGACTATCGGTATGAATAATGTACGTTAAGACCGATCGTGTAGTATTTGTACGTACGTACGGGTGTCTAATTTTGATGATGCGAAACAAAGAGTATAGAAAATCATAAGACTTGCCTTTGTGTACATATGTGTATAATGTGTACGTAGTATGTAAAGTGCCATTATAACATATGCATGTATAAACGTGTACATATAATAGCCTCTAGCGAGGGACGCGGTAAGTAAAATCATCGTACATATAACGTGCCCCGGCCCTCGAGTGAGGGACGCGGTGAATGAAGTCATCATATGCCATCCTGGCCTCCTCCCCCATATCATCATATCATCATATACATATAACGTGCCCCGGCCCTCTAGTGAGGGACGCGGTGAACAATGCAGTGGAATTGCACGAATACATGCCCTGGCCCGGGACGCAGTGAAGGACATATTGAGGCTGGCACGAGCAGAGTAGTGAGAAACCATATGCACATAAATCATTTTCCGAGACTCAATGAAGTAATCTAAACGAATCGTCATTTGAAAATCGGGACATTAGTCATATCAAAATCTTTCGGACGTCACTCAGAAACATGTCAAACATCATAAGCATATCAAAGAGCCATCGAGA
>NW_026716215.1:0-27653 GCF_029784015.1 Lycium ferocissimum
TCCACCACATTCACGACTTGATTCCAACACATAGATTTCCATAAATTTCATTCATATTTACATAATACGACAAGTCTATACCATTCATAACACAAGAAAAAGGAGTAATTCTTACCTTTACTCCTTCACTTCCTGGCCACTAAGGCTTCCAAGAATGAAAACGGATGATCCAATGATTCCAACGACGCTTCCACGTTGATAAGCACCCTTGAGTTAGTTGTTTTACCACAAGAGCCAATTTTTTTCATGCAAGTTTCTTGGTCTTGATTTTCTCCCTCAAACCCGAGAGCTTCTTCTTTCTCTTCTCTTTAATCTCTTGATTTCTCTAGAACAATTGAAGAGAAAGATGATAAGTCATCTTTTTAAAATTACCCCATAAAATATATCCATGTGGCTTGGCCCACAACTATGGTGGCCGGCCACTTTGGCCCCCAAATTTCCATGATTTTCAAATTTTTCTTATTTCATTTTTGGCCCCAAATGTTTACTTAATAATTTCCAAGCCAAGAAAGTCATATACCCCTTAATTAGAATAAGGTCATGATTAAAGAAAATTCCGACTTCTAGTCCCGGAATGGTATTTCCATAACTTAACATAATTTGCTCATATTATCCCGTTGTTCAAAATACGGGATATAACAGACCCTTGAATTGGTAGAGATACTAGGAGAAATAATTTTTCCTTGATCAATTTCCATGGCCTCAATTTTTTTTGTCATGGCCGAAACTACTATATTCTCTCTTCATCTTCTTTTTTTTTTCTTTCTTATTTCTTCAACTAAAAGATGACTCCAAATATATATATATATACATGTCTTCCACTACTTTTTCATATTTATGATTTAGTCCCTCAAATAAACAAAAGGTCACATGTTCCCTTCTCCACTTTTTCTAGAGTTTTCTTCTTTTTTCTTTCCTTTTCTTGAATTTCCTCACTTGGTCAAAGAAGACCAAGTGTCTTCCCTTGCACACTTTAGTCCCTCATTTATTTACACCTTGCCCCCTTTTCTTTCTTTTCTAGAATTTTTTTTCCTTTTCCTTGAAAATTTATAAAGAAAGCCAAGTGTCTTCTTATGTAAGATTTGGCCCTTCAAGGATTTTTCTTGAACCTTGTGAAATTACTATTTTACCCCTCGACTTTTCTCAATATTACCATCTTGTCCCTAACCTTCCGCATTATTTCCACGGCCCATTTTGCGAGTTTCTCTTCTTGCCCTTAGCCTTTCTCAATATTTTCCATACTACCATTGCCCGCAATTAATATTCCCAACAACTCGCACATTAACTCAAAATATTCAAATGTACGAAACGCGAGGTATAACAGAAATACGGGCTATAACATATATCCTAAGATAACTCCTGTTTTCGCGATTAGGACAACTAACGCCTAACGAATCTCAACGGACGAAGCTACGAGGTGTAACACCGGCCATATAGGCGCGGTGTTATTTTACCCGGCCATATAGGCTCGGTGTTATCTTACCCGGCCATGTAGGCTCGGTGTTATCCCCAGCTGATCAGGTGGTTATGCATCTATAGCGCCTCGCCCTTTTTCCCATATTCCCCATACACATATACATATATTATATTCATATATCATATAAGTATCATGTATGAGAGCCTAAGAAAAGTTATAACTTTATCGGAGTGACGTAAGGTCGGTAACCTCCGATTATATTATGGAATATCATCACTCTATCTCACCTTAAAGGAATAATTATTATAAGGTGAGACCAACAACAGTGAAAAAAATTAATAAAGTCAAGAAAATAGCTCAATATTCTCACATCATTGTTGAACTCATAACTTGAAACTTTTAACCATAAGATCACCATCATCATAATCATCATAGAAAAATATTCTCATCTTTGACATCATCATTGTCATTGTGAAAACAGGCTCATCGTTGTTATCATAAGAGGTCACATAATCACAACCTTTGGTTTGGAAAATACGAGCATTTTGGAAAAACATTTATGGGTTATCGAGAAAGGAATCATGATTTGGAGTCACAAACATCTAGCTTTTAGAAACAAGGAAGTTATGAAAACATTTATGAAGTCGCACCATAAGAATCATTCCTTTGAAAGAAAGGGACAAGCCTTAACATACCTGTTCAACCTCCTATTACTTACGCTTATTCGCCTGAGCTCGTAAATCTACATTCAAGAGGGTTCGCATAATTGTTAGACTCATTGTTATATACTTATGCTAGGCTTTTGTATTAAACCATCCATTGTACAGAACCACGGGGTATAATAGCACAGAGGAGCTCCATTTCATCCGGAGCTACAGCCTTTGGGTATTATTCTTTTGTGTACATACATATGGGCATGGCGGGGTCCTGTCCCGCCTATATGATATTACATACTCTTCTTAGAGGCTCGTAGACAGTTGTGTATGGTTAGATGTCTTGCAGCCTTGTCAGCTCATATTTTGTATATTATTTTGATAGCCTCGTCGGCTTGTGTATATGGATATGGGCATCATTGTTGATGATGTTAATAACGTGTTATTGCCCAATGAGATTAGTACTATTGATATGTGTAAATTATGAGTAAGGCATGTGGCTCACCTAGATGTGATTATGAGAGTACGATAAGAGGTGCCCGAGTGAGTTAGCACCGGGTGCCCGTCATGGCCCTCCGGTCGGGTCGCGATAAAAGTGGTATTAGAGCAGTTCCCTCCTAGGGTGTGTCTACGAGCCGTGTCTAGTAGAGTCTTGTTTATGGGTGTGTTTCATGCCACACTTATACACAGGAGGCGGCATTTTAGGAATGAATGACCTTCTTTCTTCATAAGATCGTGCGATAGAGCCATGATATAAGGATTCCTCTTTCCCTAACCGTGTATTATATATTTCAGAAATGCCTGTAAAGAGAAAAGCTACGGAAGCCCAAAAGGGCAAGACAGTGGCAGAAAAGCGGACTGAAGGGGTGCTGCCAACGGATATAGAGGAAGGAGAGTCCCAGAATGCGGCTCAATCTCAGTCTTCCCACTCAGTGCCTATTTCTGAGGAGTATGAGGGAGCCTCAGCCCCAGCTCCAGCACCCCCCAGCTTCTCTACCGGACGCTTGTGCTAAGATGTGAAAGGGGCCATTCATCTACTTACTCAGTTGGTTGCCGCTCAGCCTTAGCGGCAAGGTATAGGTCAAGGTGATAGGTGTCACGACCCGACTAGAGAGGGCCATGACGAGTAACCGGAGCTGACTACCGAGCACCGCTCATTATAATAATCATCATACCTCACCTGAAGTATACAGTCTCGAAGGCAACACACACACACACACACACACACACACACATATATATATATATATATATATATATATATATATATATATATATATATATATATATATATATATATATACCAGCCCTCATGGCTACAAATATGATATACAAAAATATACACCGGTATACCCATAAGGCAACAACTACCCACACATCCGTATTTACGAGCCTCTACTAGAGTACCGAGACATAAGGGACGGACAGGACCCCTCGTGCCTAAATATATATACACAAAATAATGTATCAAAATGGCACCTCCGAAACAGGGGAGTGCTACTGTAAGTCTGCGAGGTAGCTCCTAGACATCTGGGCCGCCTCCCTGTCTACCTGTAGGCATGAACACAGCGTCCAAAAAGAAAGGACATCAGTACGAAAATGTACTGAGTATGTAAGGCATGTATGGTAACACAATAATGAAATATAGAAAGCATAAGTAGAAAAGATAACTAAACTGCTTGCCTCTTGAGGTGGAATTATGCACGCTAACTTTCATCTTTTAAATTATATCATACATACACACATAAACTATCTGAATCATATGTCATCATAGCCCGCGTCCGGGTATCCCGCGTCCGGGATAGTCATCTCATGCCGCCCACTAGTGGTGCTGCCCGTGCCATATAGACACGATGTAATCATCTATAAGCCGCCCGCCTTAGCGGTGCTGCCCGTGCCATGTAGACACGGTGTAATATTACATATACATGAGCCAATGCATACATGGGAGCTCAAATAAAGGCTATCAATCTATCGGAGTGACGTAAGGTCGAAAACCTCTGATTACATTATGGAACAATTATCATCGCTATGCCTCACCTTGGAAGAACTAATATCATGAGGTGAGACAACAACAAGGAGCAACATCCATGAAACCATAACAATAGGATTGTCAAACTCATGAAAGCATCATTATCATCGTCACTATCATAGAACATGTATCATCTCTAACTCATAAGAAGCTCTTTATAACATAGACTCATAGTTTCTGGAATGTAATAAGGTCATGGAAAATAACGAAAATCATATCCCAAGAATCATGCCTTAGAAAAGAAGGGACTAGCCTCACATACCTTTATGTCTCTTCTAACACTACCAATTCGACGCTTTCCTCCGATGTTCACGATTCTACCTTCAAGAGAATGCGTACTAGAGTTAGATAACCGAAATATACTTAAGTTTAAACTAAAGCTAACGAAAGTTGGGTAGCATCTCCTTTGTTTCTACAAATTCCTCCATGTGATATAATAACTCCCAAACATCCATAACAACATTCATCATATCATAATCAACAATCTTCATCAACCATATATTATTCAATTCTCCAAATTCCATTTCAAATCATTCATAACCAAAATTATCACACAACATCGTATTTGTCCTCATATTATACTTCCTTAACGTCATTTGTATCGTTTACAACAAGATTTTACTTATAATACATCAAGAGCCCGGATTCATGTCAACTACTATTCAAGAATACCATTATTTTCACATTTGAGCTCCATATTCTATTTCCCTCAATAATCCAAGTCTTTCAACCCCTCAATATTCTAAATAACATATAATGATCATAAAACTTACCTTTGATAGTATGAGAATGGCCTTTGGATGAAAATACTTCACTTGAGAGAAACCCTAGCTTCAATCCAAGGAGATTTCTTGACTTGTACAAACCCTAGTGAGCATTCATGTTCTTGATTCCCTTGGTTTAATGAAGTTGATATTTCATTTACCTTATATTCTTGTAAATAAAGAGTGTGGAAGGTTCTAGAGGTGTGGAGAGTATTGGAGAGAAGACGGGAAATGAAATAAATGAATTTGGGTCCCTAATATAAACTTAAAAAAAACTGCCCCGACCGTATTATACTGACACACATACAGTCCGTATAACTTATACGGTTCATATTGAGACCGTATAATGCTTCCAGTGGAGACTCCTCTTCTGGACAAGTTATACGATCATATATACGGGTCGTATCTTTTATACAATCCGTATAAAGGACTGTACAATCCACCAACTTCCCGAAACTTGTCCTCGTCGACTCGTTTAGTCTCCAATCCTTATGAAACCTTCTTAACACTTGTTTAACACTTCATTAGTGTCACACCCCGATCTTTATCAGGGCGTGACGGGCACCCGACCCTCAGCAGAGTCGAGCGGACCCTTAAACATCGACTCAAATTTTTTTCTAAAACAAGAATTTGTAAATGAAATATCAAAACTGACATGTAGCCCAAGGCATCCCAAAACATCTTATACATATATATACATGACATAGGGCAAGTTAAACTGAAGAAGTTGCCACTACTTCTGTACAATAATATAGTGACCGACAAGACCAAACGGTACTTCTGACACCCACATTGTTCGCGTACCCTCTAAAGAGTATGACCCGCAAATATATACACAAAATTATACCAACACAGGAACTTCACGAGCAAGAGAAGCCGTCCGACTCTCGCACCGGCCTTCCCTTGCAGCTCGAGTCACCGGGTCGCGTCCCGAACCTCGCGAGCATGAAACGCAGCCCCCGAAGAAAGGGGGTCGCACGAAAGGTGTACCGAGTATGTAAAGCATTACCGAAGCGTAAATCGAAAAGTACAACAAAGCAAGTTTAGGTTACCCGACATGAATTAAATATTTAAATAAAATAGTCCTTCGGACGGCCGCTTCCGGCCTAATAATAATAACAATAATAGTAATAACAATAGTAACAACAATGATGATAATACTAGTAATCCCCTTCGGTGTACCGGTTCCGACATACGTCTATCCCGGCCCTTCGGACATGCCGGTCCCGAAAAAATGATGGCCCCTTCGGGCATGCCGGTCCAACATACGTCTATCCTGGCCCCTTCGGACATGCTGGCCCCGACATAATAATCCTAGCCCCTTCGGGCATGTCACTCGTGGCATACGGCTACCCTGGCCCCTTCGGGCATGCCACTCGTGACATAATACTAATCCCCCTTCGGGCATAATAATAATAGTAATAATAATAATAAAATCTCACA
This sequence comes from Lycium ferocissimum, assembly GCF_029784015.1. NCBI lineage: Eukaryota > Viridiplantae > Streptophyta > Magnoliopsida > Solanales > Solanaceae > Lycium > Lycium ferocissimum. Next base: position 6,310 of record NW_026716215.1, read on the forward strand.
CCCCCTTCGGAGTGGTTTTGGAAAGTTTTATAAAATATCGCTTAATAGTTAGGGCAATAGCCAAAAGTTTTCCTTCAATTGTGGTACAAAATAAGTCAAATAAAACAATAGGCGGAGATCCGGGAATAGCGGGTCCGCCCCGAGTCAACGGAGGTGGCGTACTCGAATTACATATACTAAGCTTAATGGAGTCATTTATGGAAGTTTCAAGGCAATTCGATTACATTCCTGCAAGTTGCGGACGTTTGAGCATTTTTCCAACAAGATATAAGGATTCTAGTTCAATCGCACTGAATGAATAGTGCTCAATTTCAGAATCGAATTTCGATGAACAGAATAACCCCCGAGGCTCAAATTCAAGCCTAGTACACCTAGGACATGCCAAAGGAAGGAGAGGGATAGCTTCACATACCTTACGGGTGTCTTATACTCGCTTAAGCTCAATTCCCGTTTCGTCCAGAATCTGCAAATGGTCAAAGTTACCAAATATAAATCATGCACCTTTAAGAGTTTATCTTTAGCCTGAATTTGTCTACAAAAATTTGGGCAGCATCTCCTCTATAAATTCGCTGCCCCGAGAATTCAACTCGGCCAAAACAATCAACAACAACTCATCAACAACACCAACAATAATAACAATCTCCACAAATCACGATATAACGCGATTAGTCTACTTTCCAACATAACGCTATAGCTTCCATTCCGACTTCACCTTTCCAACTTCATGTCAACGTTCTCATATTTATTTACTAATCCACAACCATTCAAATACAATTCGGAAACAATTCATATCATTTCTACAAAATATTCGCAAATATACAAAATATACAAACTTTCTACCAAAGCCACAATGCCTCCAAAACTTTTTAATTTTTGACATGCATATTCATAGTATGTTTCCATCTTCCAATTTCATCAACAATCATCATAATTGCATCTTACAATTTCATTTCCATGTTAACATGAAACTAGAATAAAATCATATAATTCCTACAACAACCTAACAATGGATTCTTCATTCCAACTTGAACCATTTTCCTTTCATTTACTCCACAAGAACACAAGAACACAATTAATACATTAAATAAATTCAACCCTTCTCCTTTCATGTAAAGCACCACACACGGCCACAACACACATGCACCACACGGCCATGCACACACACACACATCATAATTCTATGCTTTCCATACAATTTTAATCGTCATAACACACTCACATCTTCCATAACATAAAAAGGATAGAAATCTCACCTTTTTATTTAAATTTCTACTTTCCGCAAACGGAGTTTTCTTGCTTAACTAATTATACCACGTCGACAAGCACCTTGAACTTGTTAAGAATTCAAGAGGAAAGGAATTCTCACATCAAAGTTGGATGGCTTGAATTTTTTTTTCTTCTTTCCCTTTCTCTTCCTCTTGGCCGTAGGCTCTTTTTTTTTTCTCTCAATTCTTGTTCTTGAAGTTTCTTGAAAAATGAAGACTTAGCCCCTCCTTAATCTATTTATCCATAATTATAATAACTTGGGCTTGGGCCTTTTTTATTTCTTTTTCCTATTCATGGCCGGCCACCTCCATAATTGGGCCTCTATTTTGTAATTTTTTTTTTTTGGCCCAACTTCTTGGTTAAATAATTGGTAGCTCGCGGAACTCATTTCCGAAATTCCAATTTTTGCCCTTAACCTCCCTCGGTATTTCGCGTCAATACTTCTCATGAACAACTTATATGCTAAATAAAACCAAAGTATAGCCTTACTCCTTACAAGTCACAATTATTTCGAAACTTCCGAATATGCAAAAACACGGGATATAACATCCTCCCCCCCTTTAGAACATTCATCCTCGAATGTTAAATTAGCCTTATAAGGTCTTATAAGCAGTTTGGGGAAGGTCCTTTAGGTGGGCGGCACATATAAATCATTCATTGACTAAGACAATCAGCTATGAAATTTAGATTACCTGGTGGTGCATCCTGCGGCGCCTCGGGACCTGGTCTCCCCCCTAGTGCATAGATGCGATGTGGTCCCGCACCGGAACCAGGTGCTCTACCTCCGCCCCTACCTCGGCCGGAAGAAGTCCGAGGTCCCGTCTCGGGGCTCTTACCGAAGGTGACGACGTCGCTACCGAGTTTCCAGGAACAAGACGGCCCACCCTTGTGGACACTCTCTCCGGCATAGTGCGTCGGATCACCACAGGTATAACACACACCCCGTCGACATTGTCCCACATGACGTCTCCCACAAGTCGCACATCGAGGAGGGGGCATCACCTCTTGCCCCGACCCTGCCTGTTGCTGAGGACCTGACGCATAGGAAGAACTCTGTCCTTGCCGAGGGAATGTCTCTCTACCCCGCTGAGGTCCACGAAATTGCGAAGGTGCGCTATACTGGGGTCTGCTCTCGCTGGTGGAACCCTTACCCCGACCTTCTGTCCTGGCCCTCTTGGGCTGGCTGCCACCCTGCTCTGAAATAGCCTCTCGTTGGCGCTTGCCATCCTCTACCCCCTGCGCATAAGCTTGGATACGAGCTATGTCTATACCCGGCTGCATTGCTACTGGCATACAAATCTCCTGCAACTCTGAGTCCAATCCCATTACATACCGGTGAACTCTATCTTCCATTTCGCACAATAGTAGGGGCATATCCGGCTAAGGAGTCGAACTCCACACTATACTCTCTAACGTATATGCTACCCCGCCGCAAATTATGAATCTATCAACCCTTGCTCGTCTCACTGTGTGGCATATAATGACGCAAGAAGGCATCTGAGAATTCCTTCCACGTCGGCGGAAGGGCGTCACTACCTCTCGATAATCTCCACGACTGGTACCAGTTAATTGCTATACCGTAACCTCTGTGTAGCGCTAGCTCACCGGACTCTGTAGCTGATGCCTTCATTATATTTAATGTACGCTGCATACCATCTATAAACTCCTGAGGATCAGCATTAGGGTCCGTGCCCTTAAACTCTGGGGGACTTAATGTAAGAAAATCCCGTGCCCTAGCGCTGGCAGTCCTATCGGGATACTCGTGACTCCTATTCTGTTGTCCAGCCTGAGTAGCAAGCATTTGAGTCAACAAACGTATGGCATCTTTCATTTCTCTAATCTCCTGACGCTGGGCATCTGACTGAGAAACCGGAGATTCTGATGCTAGTGCTGGAGCTGGAGCTGGGGCTGGATCAGGTGCCCCTCTTAGCTCATCCGGAGATGGGGAGGTGGGAGGACTCTGGGGCTGGATGCGTATTCCAGCGTATGTCCGAGCTCTAGTAGACCTGGGGGCTTGGCTAACTACCTCATCCCCAACTGCTTTGCCCTTCTGGGCTGCCGTCGCTTTACCCTTCTTAGGCGGCATTACTGAAATCACACAAATTATTAGATTAGGGATCTTACTTACGACACAGCTCTATCTGCACGATCTTTACCATGAAAGAAAGAATGACATCCTATTAATGTCTCGTAGCTTCCTGTTTATAGATGTGGTGCACAACACACCGATAAACAAGACTCTACTAGACACAGTCTGCGAACATGCCGAGGACTGACCTGCTCTGATACCACTTTGTCACACCCCGATCTTTATCAGGGCGTGACGGGCACCCGACCCTCATCAGAGTCGAGCGGACCCTTAAACGTCGACTCAAATTTTTTTCTAAAATAAGAATTTGTAAATGAAATATCAAAACAGACATGTAGCCCAAGGCATCCCAAAACATCTTATACATATATATACATGACATAGGGCAAGTTAAACTGAAGAAGTTGCCACTACTTCTGTACAATAATATAGTGACCGACAAGACCAAACGGTACTTCTGACACCCACGTTGTTCGCAGACTTCTAAAGAGTATGACCTGCAAATATATACACAAAATTATACCAACACAGGAACAGCCTCCGGAGCAAGAGAAGCTGTCTGACTCTCGACTGGCCTTCCCTAAGCAGCTGAGTCACCGGGTCGCGTCCCTGAACCTGCGGGCATGAAACGCAGCCCCCGAAGAAAGGGGGTCGGCACGAAAGGTGTACCGAGTATGTAAGCACATTGAAGCGTAAATCAGAAAAGTACAACAGAAAGCAAGTTTAGGTTACCTGACATGAATTAAATATTTAAATAAAATAGTCCCTTCGGACGGCCGCTTCCGGCCTAATAATAATAACAATAATAGTAATAACAATAGTAACAACAATGATGATAATACTAGTAATCCCCTTCGGGTGTACCGATTCCGACATACGTCTATCCTGGCCCCTTCGGACATGCCGGTCCCGGAATAAAATGATGGCCCCTTCGGGCATGCCGGTCCAACATACGTCTATCCTGGCCCCTTCGGACATGCTGGCCCTGACATAATAATCCTAGCTCCTTCGGGCATGTCACTCGTGGCATACGGCTACCCTGGCCCCTTCGGGCATGCCACTCATGACATAATACTAATCCTAGCCCCTTCGGGCATAATAATAATAGTAATAATAATAATAAAATCTCACACCCTTCGGAGTGGTTTTGGAAAGTTTTATAAAATATCGCTTAACAGTTAGGGCAATAGCCAAAAGTTTTCCTTCAATTGTGGTACAAAAAAAATAAGTCAAATAAAACAGTAGGCGGAGATCCGGGAATAGCGGGTCCGCCCCGAGTCAACGGAGGTGGCGTACTCGAATTACATATACTAAGCTTAATGGAGTCATTTATAGAAGTTTCAAGGCAATTCGATTACATTCCTGCAAGTTGCGGACGTTTGAGCATTTTTCCAACAAGATATAAGGATTCTAGTTCAATCGCACCGAATGAATAGTGCTCAATTTCGTAATCGAATTTCGATGAACAGAATAACCCCGAGGCTCAAATTCAAGCCTAGTACACCTAGGACATGCCAAAGGAAGGAGAGGATAGCTTCACATACCTTACGGGTGTCTTATACTCGCTTAAGCTCAACCCCGTTTCGTCCAGAATCTGCAAATGGTCAAAGTTACCAAATATAAATCATGCACCTTTAAGAGTTTATCTTTAGCCTGAATTTGTCTACAAAAATTTGGGCAGCATCTCCTCTATAAATTCGCTGCCCCGAGAATTCAACTCGGCCAAAACAATCAACAACAACTCAACAACAACACCAACAATAATAACAATCTCCACAAATCACGATATAACGCAATTAGTCTACTTTCCAACATAACGCTATAGCTTCCATTCCGACTTCACCTTTCCAACTTCATGTCAACGTTCTCATATTTATTTACTAATCCACAACCATTCAAATACAATTCGGAAACAATTCATATCATTTCTACAAAATATTCGCAAATATACAAAATATACAAACTTTCTACCAAAGCCACAATGCCTCCAAAACTTTTAATTTTTGACATGCATATTCATAGTATGTTTCCATCTTCCAATTTCATCAACAATCATCATAATTGCATCTTACAATTTCATTTCCATGTTAACATGAAACTAGAATAAAATCATATAATTCCTACAACAACCTAACAATGGATTCTTCATTCCAACTTGAACCATTTTCCTTTCATTTACTCCACAAGAACACAAGAACACAATTAATACATTAAATAAATTCAACCCTTCTCCCTTTCATGTAAAGCACCACACACGGCCACAACACACATGCACCACACGGCCATGCACACACACACACATCATAATTCTATGCTTTCCATACAATTTTAATCGTCATAACACACTCACATCTTCCATAACATAAAAGGATAGAAATCTCACCTTTTTCTTTAAATTTCTACTTTCCGCAAACGGAGTTTTCTTGCTTAACTAATTATACCACGTCGACAAGCACCTTGAACTTGTTAAGAATTCAAGAGGAAAGGAATTCTCACATCAAAGTTGGATGGCTTGAAATTTTTTTTTTCTTCTTTCCCTTTCTCTCTTCCTCTTGGCCGTAGGCCTTCTTTTTTTTTTCTCTCAATTCTTGTGCTTGAAGTTTCTTGAAAAATGAAGACTTAGCCCCTCCTTAATCTATTTATCCATAATTCTAATAACTTGGGCTTGGGCCTTTTTTATTTCTTTTTCCTATTCATGGCCGGCCACCTCCATAATTGGGCCTCTATTTTGTAATTTTTTTTTTTGGCCCAACTTCTTGGTTAAATAATTGGTAGCTCGCGGAACTCATTTCCGAAATTCCAATTTTTGCCCTTAACCTCCCTCGGTATTTCCGCGTCAATACTTCTCATGAACAACTTATATGCTAAATAAAACCAAAGTATAGCCTTACTCCTTACAAGTCACAATTATTTCGAAACTTCCGAATATGCAAAAACACGGGATATAACAATTAGCAACCTAAGGAGCATTATAAGTTTCCCTTAGGACCTCATTAAATCAACATTAGCTTGGTACTTTGCAAACTCCTTTCCAAACACGACTTATACTTTACATTCTTCAACGGACTTTCTTCTCTTGCCTCGAATGTCTTTGAAATCTTAATTAGCATTTTTAGGTACCCCTTCTTACTTGTAGGGATGTCATATATATTTTACCATGCGTTAGTCTATTTACCGTGCAGCGACATGAAATTTTTTGAGATGTAACAATAGGGTTGTTAGTGCAAGGGCCCGCAATTTTATTAGCTTGAACTCTCTGAAATTCTTCAGGTCAAAGACGGATGAGAACTCTTAAAACTTTATTGATGGGATGTTGAGGACACTTCGATTAATACATGCTTCAGACATCGAATCGGCAGAGTTAGCATCCTATAGACTCCGGGATGTTGCGGTCCATTGGTATACAATTTAGATGGCTTTATGGGGAGTCAATGCACCTCCCCTGGTATGGCAAAAATTTGTGGATGCCTTCCTCCGACATTACTTACCTCCAGAGGTTCGGCGGGCTAGAGCCGATAAGTTCTTAAATCTTAGGTAAGGAAGTATGAGTGCCTTAGAGTATAGTCTCTGCTTTAATTCTTTGGCTAGGTATGCTCTGGCCATGGTAGCGGATATGGGTGACCGAGTGCACAGATTTGTGAGAGGCCTAGGGCCACATTTGATGGATAGGTGCTTGACTGCGTCCCTTCAGGAAAACATGGATATTTCACGCATTCAAGCCCATGCCCTGAATTTGGAAGAAAGCCAACAACAACAAAGAAGTTAGCATGAGCATGACAGAGGGTATAGCAAGATGGCTAGATTTTCGGGTCCGACAAGTGAGTTTAGAGGCGGTCAAAGACAGCAGTTTTCTATGCATTCATGACATTCCATGACTAGTGTGCCTCTACGATTTACGGGCCAGATATTTGATAGATCTACTTATTCGGCCGAGTCGAGTTTCGGGGCTTCGGTGTTCTCGTTCGCAGGCGATTCAAAGTCGTACAAGGCCACCCGTGCCACGATGTTCCAGTGTGGGAAGTTACATTAGGGCCAGTGTCGACTAGGTTCAGATGTTTGCTATGTAGGCTGTTGGCCAGGCCATATCATGCGTGATTATCCCTCGGTTGGAAGCAGAGGTAGGGCCCAGTGTTCAGGGTCGGCAGCTGGGTTTTCATCATCTATACGCCCTATGGGGCCAGGTTCATATGCGCCAGTCAGCCATGGAAGAGGCAGAGGGAGAGCCCCAAGTTCGAGTGGTCCCCAGCACCGTATTTATGCATTGGCGGGGCGACAGGATCTTGAGTTTTCCCCCGATGTCGTCACAAGTATATTATCAGTATTTTCTCATGATGTGTATGCTTAGATAGATCCGGGCTCCACGTTGTAATATGTTACCCCATATATTACGGGTCAGTTTAGGGCCAAATCGGAGTCGATCAAACCTTTTGAGGTATCTACACCCGTTGGTAAACTGGTAATAGCTATTCGAGTATATAGAAATTGTGTAGTTGTGATTTGTGACCATCGTGCTATGGTTGATTTACATGAGTTAAAAATGGTGGACTTTGATGTTATCATGGGCATGGATTGGTTGGCTTCTTGCTATGCCAATGTTGATTATAGAACGAAAATAGTTCGATTCCAATTCTCGGGAGATCCCGTACTTGAATGGAAAGGTAATACAGCGTCCTCGAGAGGTAGGTTTATTTCCTACTTCAAGGCGAGGAAGATGATCGCTAAAGGCTATATTTATCATCTAGTTCGAGTTCATGACACCGAAGCAAAGCTACCGACTTTTCAATCCGTCCCGGTAGTAAACGTTACAGCCCGTATCTTAGAAGAGAGCACGTTGAGTTAGGGTTAAGTAAAACAACTTTGGAATATAAGGAGCAAGCATTATTAAGTATATTTATTGAGTGAAGGATTTATATAAGGTATACCAGAAGGTTTTATAAGGAAATGAGTGGAAGAAATGGAGTAGTACGACTTTGGAGAAAGGATGGGTAATGTTTTGTGTGAAAATTTGGTCCAAATTGGGGGATTAATATCTCTTAGCATATGAGGTGTTATAAGGTGAAACAAAAGCCTAAAATGAATTTCGTCGAGTCTAGTTTCCAACAAAATAAACCACTCATCGATAGGACATCGGAGTAGAGAATTATGGACGTTACAAGTTCAGCTGACAGAGCAGAAACGCGTGCTACAATACTGCTATAGTTGTTATATCCCGTATTTTGTACATTGGGACAATCCGGGTTAATTATGATAAGTTAGAGACAAAACCATTTCGGGATACAAAGTCGGGACTTTTGACCTTCCATTTTATTTTAAGACATAAGTTGTTCATGAATTTGTTGGCATGGAACATTTAGGAAAATTTGGGACCAAAAGTGATGTATTTGAAAGTTGCAAATCATGCATTTTGAGCCATGTTGGCCGTGTGGTGTGGGAGTGGTTCCCACACATTTTGTGGCCAATTTTAATTGGTCCAACACATGTGTGGGCCATGGACACATGTATAATTCATGTGGGAGCATAAAAGATGACTACTAAGTCATCTTCTCCTCATTCAACACTTAGAAAAAAAAACAAGAACTTTGGATGAACAACATAGAACCATTCGGCCAAGAGAAAAAAAATTGAAGTCCAAATTGAGCCATCACAAAAATATTTTCTTCAATAAAATCCACCAATTGAAGGTCCCTCATTAACGTGGAGTTGTTGTTTGGGCCAATAGATCACTCGTTTCATCAATCGCAAACCCTAGCCTAGTTGTGAAGTTGAAGGGAAAAGGTAAGATTTGATCTTGTTTTATGTGTTGTGAATGATGTATTCATGTTGTAGTATGCCAAAATGGATGAAAATCATGAAATATGGCATGTTGGATTTGAGCCGTGCATGGCTTATAGCCGTGTGGATATGTATGTTATGTTGAAGTGATGAGTTAAACTTTATGTGGCATGTTCAATTGTTGTAGTGTGTTGAAATGGATGAGAATCACCAATATATGCATGTATGGTGATGGCCGAATATGGGTCATATTATGTGACAGAATGTATTAATGTTACTTAGTGTTTTAGTTGTTGTCGTTATGAATTCTATGTTAGCGACAAGAGTTTAATGGCTCAAATTGATATTGTAAGTGTTGCGGACTGATTTGGAGGTGATTGTGCATTTGATGTAATTTTTATATTTATGGGAATGACATTGTTAGAGTGTGGATTGTTGGTACAAATCATGATTTGGAAGTGAGGAATGGGTTATAGTTGTGTTCTCAGGTTTGGGGCAGAATTCGGGTAAGTTGGGATGTTGTTTGGGATGTTTGAAATGTTGTATGAATTGTTTAAAATGTCTTTGAATATTGTTGGTATGGGTTCGGGTTAGTATTGGAATGTATAAGCGTGGATGTTGGCTTCAAGGTAAGCCGTTGAACTGAATATAATGAATGTTGTTGGATTATATAGAAAGAGTATTTAATGCTAGAATGCGTTTTGAATTGGTTATTGATGTTGCTAGTTTGGTTGTTGGTGTTGTTGTTGTTGATTTGGCCGAGTTAAATTCTCGGGGTTGGTCTATTTACAGGGGAAATGCTGCCCAAATTTCTGTAGAATTAAGTGCTAGTTTGGAATTAAATGCCTATAGCTAATGTTTGGCATATTATGACGTATTTGTAGACCTTGGGGAGCCCGAGGCGTAGGTTGGGATTAGCTTGAGTTTGGATTAGCTTTGAGAGCGGACGAGGTATGTAAAGCTCAACCCTTTCTTCTTTTGGCATGCCTTAGTTACAAATAGGCTATGACACGAGCCTCGAGGAAATTCTATTCTAATCCGAGCATGTCTATGATTGTTATTTGTTTCTTGGTATTCGTATGTTTGATGTGATGAAATATTGGCCCTTATGTCTTTGGAATATTTGATTTTCAAATGTTGCATAAAAAGTTCTGTTTTTAAAGAGTTTCGTAACTACGAACGACCGTAACTTTCACAGAAAGGCTCGGATTGCCTCGATATGTTCGTAGGAGATCTTATGGCGTATGATGAGTATGTTTTCCATAGGCGGGCCCGGCTCGGGTCAACACCCGTCCGTGGGTCCCGCGACTCTCCTTTATGTAATCCTGATGACTTTTGAAAGAATTTGGTTTGGCTATTATTCCGATTTCCAAGTATGGTCATTTTACTTATCTTTTAAGTCTATGATAATGATTTTATACATATGGTTACTCACGACTCTGCTCGTGCATTCTGTTGTATCTTTCGCCGAGTCCCGGGCCGGTTATGTTGTCGTGCGCACTATGTTATACTCCGGTGTTATGCTGTGTTATGGTTCGCCGAGCCCCTCGCTAGAGGGCCGGGTTCCGCTTATATTTGGTGTTATGCTGTGTATGGCGTTATGCTGTGTATGATGTGTGACGGGGATATGGAGATTTGAACCTTTCTGGTGTTATGCTGTGTTATGGCGCCAATGACGGGCGGGCGACCATATTTTCTGAGCCCTATGCATGATTTATATTTTGAAAATAAACTTTTTGGTATTTTTGGATATGCACTTACTTTCTGTACTTCTATTTGATTATGGCTCAGATTTGTTTACTATATCTTCTGCTTTGCATACTCAGTACATATTTCGTACTGACCCCCTTTCTTCGGGGGCTGCGTTTCATGCCCGCAGTACGGACGCACGGTTCGGTGATCCGCCGCCCTAGGACACCCTTTCGCCGTTTGGAGTGCTCCCCTTATTCCGGAGCCCACATTTTGGTATATATTCGTTCGCATATGTATATGTTTGTTCGGGGGGTACGGCGGGGCCCCGTCCCGTCATATGATTTCGTTGGTCCGTTTAGAGGTCCGTAGACGTGTATGTGGGTTGTGCCTATTCTATATGTGTGTGTGTTTGTATGATATATGTTCTCGGCGATCCCATTCGCCATGGCGTACCTTGTCGGCTTGCATTTGTATATGTTTTGGGCCGTTGCGCCATTTTATAGCCTTGCCGGCTTCTGATATATATATGTTTGTGTTTGAGATGCGTTTCGCATGCTTTTGAGATAATTTGCGACAGCGTCTGATATTTGTATACGCATAAGCTATCTGTTTGTGATTCGTATTTAGGAATGTGTTTGGGTGCCCAGCTCGGGCACTAGTCACGGCCTACGGGGTTGGGTCGTGACAAGAGTAACCGACCTGCTAAGGTAAAATACTACAGTGAACCCAACCCGAATTTGACCCTATAAAAAGGGTAATAACCCCCTTTTTTCCATCAGATTTGCTAGAAATTTGTAAATTGAAGAGAGAGAGAGAGAGAGAGGGAATCTCAAAGTAAGCAATTTTCAAGCGACAAAGTATTAATCGAAGCTCGGATAAACGTATGTATGTGATTCTATTATGGTTTTGCGGTGTATTCAAGGTGGATATTGAAGATATCACGGTTTTAACAAAAATAAGGTATGAATCTCCTATTATTAATGTTAACTTTGGTTTATTTACGGAGATAAAGTCGTTAAATAATTGTATAGCGAGTTGGTTGGTTGTGAAAATTGGAAAACATCGTGTGGGATGTTTTATGGTACATATTGGTGTTGGAAATGATATTATTGTCATTGTTGTTGTTGTTGTTGGTTGCTGAATTATAATTTCGGGCTAGGCATATAAACGAGGGGAGATTTTATTGTTTTTGATTCTAGAAAGAGTTAGTTTGAGAGCTTAGTACAAATATACTACGATGAGTCTAACGATTGTGTGAATCCTCTTAAATGTATACTTGTGAGCTCGGACGAATAAGTGTAGATAATTGGAGGTTGACGAACGAGGGTATGTTAAGGCTCGTCCCTTTCTTTCAAAGGCAAGACTCCTATGTTACGATTTCATAAATACTTCCATAACTTCGTTGTTTTCAAAAGTTAGATGTCTATGATTCCAAGGCATGATTCCTTTTCCCGATAACCCACAAATGCTTTCCAAAATGTCCGTATTTTTTCAAAATGGAGGTTTATGACTCAGTAAGCTTTTATGACAACAACGATGGATATGTTTTACAATGACAACGATGATGTCAAAGATGAGAATATTTTTCTATGATGAGTATGATGAGAACGATTTCATGTTTAAAGGTTCCAAGTTATGATTTCAATGACGATATAAGAATGTTGAGCTATTTCTTGATCCCTCAAGTTTATTCATGGATGATGACTATTTTTAAAGATTCCAAAGTATATGAATCGACGCGTTACGAGATTTATGATCCTATTCTATGTTTTCTCTTGATGTTATTCTTCATTGATAGTCTCACCTTATAATAATTGTTCCTTCAAGGTGAGACAAAGCGACGATGATTATTCCATAATATAATCGGAGGTTACCGACCTTACGACACTCCGATAGAGTTATAACTTTCCTTAGGCTCTCCTGCTTGCTACTTATACGATATATGTATTTGTAAATAGGGAATATTTTACGGAGCGTTATATACGGGTAACCACCTGGTCAGTTGGTATAATATGATCTCATCCCGGATGCGGGATGCCCGGACGAGGGACATATGTGGTTAAATGGATCGGAGCCGACGCCTCGGCAATATAATATGTTCTATTTTCTATATATATGAACAAGAAATGTTTTTCAAAAGAAAGCTAGCATGCATGGCATCCACCTTAAGAGGCACTCACATGTACAGGTTATTCTTTTATCTCACGATATGCTCTATATTTCCATTCAGTTATTGTTCATACTTTGCATCCCTTATTATGTTACTATTCATGCCTTACATACTCGGTACATTACTCGTGCGACGTCCCTTCTTGTCGATCTTTGCGTTCATGCCCGCAGATCGGTAGTTTTTGGTCGGACGATTCATAGCGATAGGACCTCCCTGCCACTTAGTCGGTATGCTCCATTGATCCAGAGCTACACTCCTTTTGCTATGCTATTCTGTTATGTACATATATGGGTACGGCAGGGCCTTGCCCTGTCCTTTCTACAGTTTGTACTTGTCACACCCTTAATCCGACAGGGTGTGATAGGCACCCGACCCTTACCTAGGGCCGAGCGAACCCGCTGACTTTCGTAATACTCATAATTATCTTGGGCTCGCGTATATATATATATATATATATATATAAAAATATATTTTTTTATAAAACAAATATATATTCATCTTATATATATAATATATATATATATATAACAAATTGGAAGTGGTGTGTAACAATAAACGTAATGATACATCGGCTTACATAGCCGCTTACAAAATCGACATCTCATACACGCGACACTTGTGCCGGAAGTCTCTACCATAACGTCGTTGATACCATACAAAAGCACTCGACGCGTGAAGACTCCGGAGGAAATGGAGCTCGCAAATCAGGTTTGGAACATCTTACTCGCTAACATCACCTACTCATCCGTGGGTACCGCGCGATACGAAACGCGACCCCGAAGAAAGGGTCGACGGTGTGTACTGAGTATGTAAAGCATGAAATACGTAAACAAGATCATACTGAAGTACGGAGTACAAAACCATATCATCATATCATTACATATATACCTACGTGCCGGCCCTCCAGTGAGGGACTCGGTGAATGAGATCATATAATCATCATGCATGGCCATCATATAGTCACAGATATATGTATATATACCGTACCCGGCCCTCCAGTGAGGGACTCGGTGAGTAATCATCATATCATCGTGTCATCATATGCATCATGTCATCATATATACATATATATATACCGTACCCGGCCCTCTAGTGAGGGACTCGGTGAATAAGTGCACCGGCCCTTTCGGGACTCGGTGGATAGAATCATCATATGCCATCCTGGCCGCCATCCCCATATCATCACATCATCATATATATATATATATATATACCGTACCCGGCCCTCTAATGAGGGACTCGGTGAACAATGCAATAGTCTGTGCACGAATACATACCCGGCCCGGGACTCGGTGAAAGATGTAGCAACGTACTCGCACGAGCAGAGTAGTGAGAAACCATATGCACATGAAACATCATTACAGACTCAATGGAGTGATCAAAGCAAACTCTCTTTTTAAAGCCAAGATAATAGTCGATCAAGTTTCCCCGAACGTCACTCGGGAAGATATCAAATAGAACTTTTAGAAAATCGTAAGTACGTATCAGGATCATATGCACATACCTCATTATGACATTACTGATTCAATGGATAAGGAAGTAGTCGACACTCGAGAGTCAAAACGGAAATCATGCTAAGTTCGTTCAAAAACAAGTCATTAGGACTTTACAAATGAAAATCTCGGGGACCACGGATATACGTCAAATCAATCCAGGCCCGCCTATGAAATCTGAAGTCATCATATGTTATAGAATCATTTGCGAACATATCAAGGCAATCTGGTTTCGTCTGAGAAAGTTACGGACGTTCGTAGTTACAGAATCTTTTACAACAAAATCTCTTTACGTAATTTTTGAAATCCAATCTTACAAAAGACATAAGGGCCATATTTCTGCTATATTAAGAATACCCATATCATGAGGTGAATAGGAATCGTAATGTTATATCCCGCATTTTCAAAGCATGAGCGTGACACGTGCTTCCTCAAAAAAAAAAAAATTGAATTGACAATCATGTTGTTGCTACATAATTTAAACTCAAGTTGATAGTGTTGTATCCCGTATTTTTGAACGTCGGATTATTTGTAAGCTGAGGTGGGGCCCACACATCGAGATTTTTTTGAAACATCTGAAAAGTCATATGAATCACATATGTGAAGTTTAACACAACTCACGAAGGACCCTTGGGCCAAATCAAAGTAGAAGCCCTCCAAACGAATATTTTTAAGAAAATGTTTTCGGGTGACCTGACTTCGAGGGGCAAAAATGGTATTATAAGTTTGGAATTTGGAAAATTATCAAGAAATATAAGTTGTAGATAATTGAATTAGCTTTCCAGCCATAGGTCGTGGGATCCAAGGTGACATCTGGACAAGGAGATATGAACGTTTTAAGTCCGAAAGGTCAGTGGGCTAGGCCCAACTCGGGCCCAACCGGGTAGGCCCATGACCCATGTTATATAAGTGATATTTTAGCACTTCCCTCCTCATTTTCAGACCTGGAACAACCAGAAAATTCTGGAGATAGAGAGAAAAAAAGCCTTGGAGAAGAAAAATCAATTTTGACCAAAATCCGAGCCCCGAATCCCGAAGCCCATGAAGGGAAAAGTGTTGTACGCTGCGTTGTCTTCAATTTGAGTTAAAAATCAACCAAGGAGGAGGGTGATAACGTGGTGGCTGAATTCTTAAGGTATGGATAAGGCTCCTTTTCATTGCTAACAAGTTTATTTAAAGTTTTAACGGATTAGAATGGGAAAAATAGCGATATAAATTCGTCCGTTGGTATTGTGATGTAAAGGAAAGAAGAATGGTTAAGTTGGCATGAGAATCTATTGTTAAGTTGTTGTAGGAAATTATATGATTTTATTCTAGTTTTATGTAATTATGAAAATGAATTGCTAAGGTGCAAATTATGGTTGTCGCTAATGAATTTGGGAGATGAAAACGTGTTATGAATATTTATGTCGAAGAATGGAGGTTTCGGATGAATTATGTCTTTGGTGGAATTTTTGTATATTTAGCAAATAATTTGTAAGAGGACATGAAATACTTCTGAATTGTGTTGGAATGATCTTGATTAGCAAAAGAATATGAAAACATTGATATTGGTTTGGAAATGCGAAGTTAGATTGGAAGTTGATATGTTATATAGAAAAGAGGACAATATATGTTAGAATGCGTTTCAATTCGATCGCCGATGTTATTGGTATTGTTGTTGGTTGGGTTGTTGATATTTGGAGCCGAGTTAAGTCTCGGGGATGTTATATGTATAGGGGGAGATGCCGCCCAAATTTCTGTAGACAAGTATTGGTTAAGATTGAATTCTTAAAGCTTTATGATTAATATTTGGTAAATGTGACCAATTGTAGATTTTGGAGGAAACGGGATTTGAATTTGGAAAAGCTTAAGAAGCGGAAAAGGTATGTAAGGCTTACCCTTTCTTTCTCTTGGCATGTCCTAGATATGCTAGGCTTGAATTTGGACCTCAGGGACAACTCTACTCTTCGGAATCCACGTCCGAAATTGCCCCTTTTTCTTTCAGTGGAATTGGACAAATTATGTTGCTAAGGGTTGGAAAAGTTGTCTAAATACCTAGAACTTGAACAAATGGGACCCGACTACCTTAAAACTATCATGAATGATATTATGAAGTGTAAAATACGTAAATTGTGTACGCCACCTCATTTGACCCGAGGTAGGCCCACAATCCCCGAGACCTAATTGTATTGTTCTATTTGCCTTATTTCCGTAAGATAATTAAGGAAACTTTTGACTATTGTTCCGAATTTGATATAAGTATCCGGTAACTCGATATGAGCATTCCGGTTCGACCATTACGATATAAATGCTTCGGTACGGACGATCCGATTTGAATATTTTGGTATAAGCATTCCGATGTAAATACTCGATTCAAGTATTCGATATAAGTATTCAAAATAAATATTCGATGTATATGTTCGACATCGGTATTCGATCTAAGTATTTTGGTATAAGCATTCGATATGATAACTCCGATATGAGTACTCCGGTGCGAGCGTCCGATATAAGTATCTCGCTATGTGTATTTGGGTATGAGTCGTCCGATCCGAGTATTTTAATATGAGTATGCTCTATAAGCGTTAATGTTCTTCATGTACGATCTCGGATCGCTTAAAACGATCCGAAGAGGTTTTTGTATTCCAAACGCTCATAACTTTCCGATACTAACTCGGAAGAACCCGAAACTCGTTTCCGAGCCTTCGAATGTTGGTAAGTGTACGTATTCATCGAGTCTGGATTTATGTGCATATGATTTCTCACGACTCGCTCGTGCATGGCTCAATGTATCTTTCACCGAGTCCCGGCCGGGCATGTTATGTTCTCGTGCGTACTCTACGGTATGATTCGATTCACCGAGTCCCGGCCGAGACATGTTCTCGTGCGTATTCCACCGCATTGTTCACCGAGCCCCTCTTACTCGCGGCCGGACACGTTATCCGTATATATTTATGATGATATGGGGATGGCGGCCAGGATGGCATATAATGATTATTCACTGAGACCCGCAGTAGAGGGCTGGACACGTTATGTATACTTGGTACATGATTCTGATATGCATGATTCCATATTACCGAGTCCCTTAACAAAGGGCCGGGACACGTTATTTGCATATATGACATATGATTCTGTTATACATGATCCTATTCACCGAGTCCCTTATCAGAGGGCCGGGACACGTTATACGCATATGTGATCTATGATTTTGACATGCATTGATGAGTTTATCCACCGAGTCCCTCACGGGAGGGCCGGACACGTTAGACGCATATGTGATATATGACATCATCCGAGCATTCGTGCATTCTCGTATTCTCCGTCCGATATATGTCATCCTCTCCGAGCCTTCTCGTACGTTCTCCGTACTTCGTCCGATATATGCGTCGAGCATTCTCAGATTTCGTCCGTTATATGACATCATCCGAGCATTCCGTACGTTCGCACCCGTCCGACGTGTGACATCACCGGCGCACTCGTAATTTTTGCACCGCTTCTCGACATGCACCGTGATTGTAAAATAAGCATTTCGGTACTCGAACCACTCGTTTACTTTTCGTACTCCTACCGATATATGAGACATGTATGTACGATTTGTGTCCGAAAATATAAGCGTACGGTATTTTGTGTAATGTATTTATCTTTTAGCCTCGTCTATTTCGGCTATAGTTCCGTACTTTGTCTTGTATACCTTACATACTCGCACATATTCCGCATCGACCCCCTCTTCTTCGGGGGTCGCATTTCATGCCGCGCGAGTACTCCCGTATGGGCCGAGGTTATTATAGAAGATGTGCCGGCGGAGTTGGTAAGCTCCATTTGCTCCCGGAGCGCCGCCGAGTCGAAGTACATATGTGATGGTTTACGAATTTGTGTTAGAGACTTTGCGCACAACGTCGCGGGTATTGGTTGTCGTCCGTAAGCGACTCCTCGGTACCGATATGTTGGTCCGTGTTATATACCGAATTTTGTATGATTATAGGTTTGTTCGGTTTGGAAGCTATGAGAAAGAATGTTTCGAAAAATTTTACTATGCATTTATCTTATCTCGATTTAAAAAGTTTAACGTGATTTTATGTGCAGCAAGAGTCTGAGGGTTCGCTCGGCCCTAAGTAAGGGTCGGGTGCCCATCACACCCTAGGGATATTAGGGTGTGACACGTAACCATGCTTGGATTTTACGAGTAGAATTACCCCCGAAGCTCATAACACATCATAACTTACTTGCGTCTAGGACATGCCAAAAGGAAAGAAGGATAAGCTTTACATACCTCATTTGCTTCCTAGGCTAATCCAAACTCAAGTCTGTTTCCAAAATCTACAATAAGGTCATTAAGTACCAAACATTAGCCATAAGCACTTAAGAATCCAATCCCAAGCCATCACTTTATTTACAAAAATTTGGGCAGCATTTCCCCTATAAGTTCAACAACTCCGAGAATTCAACTCGGCCAATATTATTAACAACAATACCAACAACCATTCCAACAACATCAATAATGAATTCGAAACGCATTCTAACATTAGTGACTCCTTTCTACATAATTCGACGACATTCCATAACATGCAATTCAACCACATTCTTTCAAGCTAACATCAACGCTCCCAAGTTCAAGTACTAATCCAAGATCATTCAATCAAGATTCAAAAACATTTCAAACAATCCGTACAATGATCGAAACAACCCAACCATTATACCATGGAACCGAAACCTTCCACTTCCATAGGAACCACGACAACACATTTCTTTCTTCAAAATTCATAAACTACACCAACAATCCACACGATTAACAACATAATTCTCATAATTATAGAAACTACATTAAAATTCCATAAGCTTCTAAAAACAGCCCGTGACAATTACAACCTCAACTTGGATCATGAAACCTTCATTTTACATCATGAAATTCACAATAACAACAACCAAAACATACTAAATAGAATTAGTCCTTCACTTCTACACACATGCACCTATTCGGCCAAGTTCCAACATCCATATTTTTATGAATTTCATTCATTTCTACACTGCACAACATACACAAACCATCCATAACATATAAAAAATAAGATTGAACCTTACCTTTTTCACCCACTTCTTCACACGGCTAGGCTTGAGAACTTCAAGAACAAACACTCTACTTGCTTCAACAATCATCCCATGTTAATAAGGACCTTCCAATTGGTAGGAATGCTAGGAAAAATAATTTTGGTGATGAAGATTTTTGGACTTTAATTTTTGTTCCTCTTGGCCGAATGGCCTTCAACTTTTGTCTCCAAGGTTCTTGATTTTTCTAAGGTTGTGGAAAGATGAAAAATGAGTCTTGCATGGTCATCATCCATATATATATATATATACATGGCCTATACAAATTGTCCACATACCCCACCCCATGGCTTGTAACAATTGGCCAAGCCATGGGTGGTACCTAATATGGGTCCCACGGCCACTTGGCCTTTTTTTGGTATTCATGACTAACTAATTTTCTTATTTCAATTTTACCCTTCATACCTCATATCAACACAAAGGATGAATAATATGATCAATATGTCATCTAATTGCACATATATTAAGCTTCCATGTGGCCATGGCCCACACCACACACATGGCCACATATGGCCATTTTCATGAAATATTTAGTTTCCAAAATTCCACTTCTAGCCCTTAATTTTCATGAAATGCTTAACTTTTCATAATTCACTTTTAACCCCAAATTTTCCTTAATACTCCATGCCACAAAATCATATGCAACTCATGTCTTAAAACAAAATCGTAGTCAAAGTCTCGACTTCGTATTGTGACATAGTCTTGTCCCCAACTTATCGTTGTTGACTCGAATTATCCCGAGATGCAAAATACGGGATATAACATCCTTCCCCCCTTTAGAACATTCGTCCTCGAATGTTCAACTAGTCGCATAGGGTCTTAAGGATCTCGGGGGGGGGGGGGGTTTCCTTATTACTATAACATGCGATCCGATGCACCAATCATATTTCTCCTTCATCACTTCTTTAGCTTCGCATCGCTCCGCCATGATATCTTCTTGAAGGCTACGTCCTTAGTACGCAATCTTCTTACCCGTAGCTCAAGCATCCGTATCAAATATATTGTAATGTCATTTGTTTTCATCTTACACACACATCTCTCGCACCCGTCTCCCTTTAGGGGTGTACTTACACTATTTTCCGTTGCACTTTCATTCCGACATTTTTGATTCCCTTGTCTTTCACTTACTCACTTTCTTTCTTTCCCAAATATTATTATGTTGACACTTTCCAAATTTAACCCCCCTCTTTTTTTTTTTCCGGCCAACCTTATCCTTGATATCTCATAAGCTGTCTTATCAATACATTCGTGTCCGTCACAATTCTTTTTCCTCTGTACTCTTGTCTCAATCCTACTATTATTTCTTCCAACTATAAATTCGTCATAATTTATCCCCGCTTAGCAATTCAGTTGATACCTTAATATCACATTCTTTCAAGATTTTCCAACCTCTTCTAAATCATCTCTTAATATCACAAGTGTTATATCCCGCATTTTTGTACGTCGGGACATTCCGAGTTAATTGCGGAAAGTAGGGACAAGACTAGTTCGGGATACGAAGTAGAGAATTTTAACCACGATTTATTCCAAGGCATGAGTTGCTTATGATTTCATTGGCATGAGATATTATGGAATTTGGGATTAAAAAGTGGATTATGGAAAGTTAAACATCTCATGAAAAATTTGGGGGCCAAAAGTTAATTTTGGAAAGTTGAAATTTCAAAATGAGGCTGCGTGGCCGGCCACCTAAGGGGTGGGCCATAGCCACATGGATGTTTTATATAAGTGAATTAAGATGACAATTATTCCATGTTTCATCATTCTTAACTCTAGAAATTTC
>NW_026716216.1:0-18256 GCF_029784015.1 Lycium ferocissimum
CTTAGATGTAAGATATGATATGATACGAGCCTTGGGGTAACTCCATTCTCAAATTCCGAGCATGTCTACGATTCTTATTCACTTCTTGATGTTGGCACTCTTAATATAGTCGAACTATGGTCCTTATGTCTTTTGTATGATTGGACTTCAAATGTTGTATAAAGAGTTTTTGCTCCAAAAGGATTTTATGTCGTTGTATAAAGAGTTTTTGCTCCAAAAGGATTTTATGTCGTATAATGCCCCTAACTTTCGTATATGGTCTCGGATTGCTATGATATGTTCGTAAAAGATTCTGTAATGATTAATGCCCGTAACTTTCATGGGCGGGCTCGGATTGGTTTGATACATGTCTACTGTCACACCCTTAATCTGATAGGGTGTGATGGGCACCCGACCCTTACCTAGGGCCGAGCGAACCCGCGTACTTTCGTAATACACACAATCATACTGGCTCACAAAACATAACATACGCACGAAATGAAAATTTTTCAGAAAACAAACATGCCTTTCGTTTTTTTTCTTTCAAAACCAAATAAAATCGTAATCGTATGAAAACCGTAATATAAGGCATACGTTGCTTCGGCTTATATAGCCGCTTGCCAAACACATCGGTAGCATAATGCATACAAACACGCCGGCTTACGTAGCCGCTTACAAAAAACACCCGACATATCATACACTCGACACCGTCCGCAAAGTCTCTATCATAACTTCGAACACCACACAAAGCACTCGACTCGGCAAGCACCGAGGAAATGGAGCTCGCCAATCCAAATTCGGAGCATCTTCTACTAACATCACCTACTCATCCGTGGGTACCGCGTGGCATGAAACGCAGCCCCCGAAGAAAGGGGGTCAAGACATTTAAATATGTACCGAGCATGTGAAGCACAAGCATACATCAAACGAGGCCATAACCAAAGTAGAGTACTTAAAGTAAAGTCGTAATAACCCAACTACCCAAGTACTTACATCCGACATACGTATCATACATACTCATACCGAACGCATCATAATCCGTCACATGGAATGACATTAACCGACGGGATTTGCCTCATCATCGGTGATCAAACTCATCATATCATCATACATCATCACATATCAAATACGGTCCATAGGACCGGCTACGTAACGTGGTCGCCACCCTATCCGGCGCCACAACACAAGATAACACCAAGTTTCAAATCTCCGTATCCCCGAACACAACACATCGTCACAACACATCATAAGCCATATCACAAAGATAACTCCATAAACGGAACCCGGCCCTATGGCGAGGTCTCGGGAACCGTAACACAAAGATAACACCGCAGTATATCATAGTGCGCACGATCATATACCGCCCGGATCCGGGAAAGAGGTAATACGTAACGCACGAGCGTATCGTAAGTAACCACACACATCGTACACCATCACGTACTCAACCGAATGATCAAAACGAACCCTTTTTTTTTGAAAATCCAAAATCATAGTTTTCTCCCGAATCTCGCTCGGGACGTATCAAACCGAACTTCAGAAACCGTTGTTACGTATCAAAATCATGGGCATAAAGTCCTTATTTCCAACTCGACAGATAAATAAATAATCATAGTAAAGAAAATATTAAATTTTCCGAAAAAAATCCATAAAGGTAGCATAGAAAGGCCGCGGCCCCACGGACGGTGCCGACCCCCGTCCGAGCCCGACTACGAAGGTAGGGGAGAGTGATGTCTTATGAACTTACATATTATGTTTTGGGGCGTTTCGAGGTCGTATGCAAAAGTTACGGACGTTCGTAGTTTCGAAGTCGTTTTGGAACAAGTCTCTTTTGAAAACAAAATTCTTTTTGAAAATAGAACTCTTTTGAAACCTTAAAAGTTTAATCCTACAAAAGACATAAGGTCATAACTCAACCGCGTTAAAGATACGAACATCAAGGAACTTATACGAATCGCTTACACAATTTTTCAAACTCAACCATACCAAGAACATACAAACCACAGCACGAGCAAATACGATTCACAAACATACTTGAAATTTACGAATGGAATTACCCCGAGGCACATATCATGTCATACCTTAGTTCCGTTTAAGACATGCCAAAAGAAAAGAAGGGTAAGCTTCACATACCCGGCTTGCTTCCTAAGCTAATCCAACGTAAGTTCATCTTCTCAAAAATCTACAACAACATCAATAGGCATCGAACATTAGTCCAAATAAAAGGATCCAATTCCAAACCATTGCTTTTTCTACGTAATTTTGGGCAAAGCACTTCCCTATAACTTGGACGCCCGAGAATTTAACTCGCCAAATCTTCAACAAGAATACCAACAATTCACACATGGACAACATTATCTTCCACAAATTCATGAAACTATATTAAAATTTCTTAAGATTCTAAATCAGCCCACCAACAAGTACAACACCAACTTGACACATTAAACTCTCATTTACATCACATAATCCATGACAAACAACCACCAAAATACAACATATAAGTTGGTTCACCATGTTCCACCGAAAACAAGCTCCCTACACGGCCCAACTTCACCATACATGATTTCATGAACTTCATTTATTCTCCACACATTTCAACAACACACAATCATGTTAAATACAATTAAATCACTATCACCACACAACACACGGCCAACCTTCAACTTTCACAACTCAACTTCAACATTTATACTTTCATGTTTTCCATTCATTTTCACATCCTACAATATCCATATTCAATCCCAAATGCATTCTAACATCACCAATTCTTTTTTACAATTCCATGGCATCTCATTTATGTTCAATTCATAATTGTTCACATATTCAAATACCAATTCGAAACCTTCCAAACAATAGTCAAGAATGTTTCAAATAATCCGCTCGACATTTCAAGCGGCCGAACCAACACACTACCTAAAATTATCCAAACTCAACAAGAATAATGACAACATATTTCTTTCTTTCAACTTCATAAATCACACCAACAATTCACACTAACAACATTAGTTTCCATAAACACAAGAACACTATATTCAATTCACTTTAACTTCTAAAACAACTTCCCGACAACTACAACTTGAACTAGAATTATCAAACTTCCATTTCTCATCATAGATTCCATTGTAACAACAACCAAAATACTTAAGAAAATTGATTCATCCCTTTCCATACTATACCACAACCACACGGCCTCAACATATAGTCCATATTTTTCATGAATTTCCCTCATTCCTACACACCACAACATACACAACCATACATAACATATAAAAGAAGATTAAATTCTTACCCTTTTCCAACTTTTCCACTTGCCAAAAGAAGCTCTTTCTTGCCATGATATTTATACCACTTTGTAGAGAATCTTGAACTTAGTAGGAATACAAACAAATTATAATTTTGAATCAAAGTTGAAGGCTTCAAGATTTCTCTTCTTTTTTTTTCTCTTCTTTCTTGCTGAAATTTCTGGAAATTTGTGGAGCTTTTTTGCTGAAATAAAATGAAGTTTCTGTCCCTTTTAAAAAACTGCCAACGTCGGTTTACTGTAGCTACAGTACTGTAGCAGTACTGTAGCAGTACTGTAGCGGTACTGTAGCGGTACCGCGGGAATACTGTTTCTGCGTCGACAGTTCAGTTTGTAACGTCTATAATTCTCTACTCCGATGTCCTATCAATGAACGGTTTGTTGCATTACAAACTAGACTCGACGAACTTCATTTAGGCTTTTAAAACACCTTAAAACTCCACATATACTATGAGATATGCGCCTCCATAGTTGACTTAAAAATTCGCCCAGCATTTCCCCAAATTTTCGTCAAACTTATTTTCTTCGATTTACTCGATCTCGAAATATTCCGACGCACAAAATGCGGGATATAACATCTACGATCTCTAAGACTCTCTTTAACGTAGCCCTAATGACATTCAGAACGGATTTGACATGACTATCGTTTGATACTCGAGCGTTGATTTGTCTACTTATCTGTCGAGTCTGAAATGATGATTTATGTGCATATGGTTTCTCACTACTCTGCTCGTGCTAGCTGTTATTATATCTTTCACCGAGTCCCGGGCCGGGTATGTATTCGTGCACAGTTTCACTGCATTGTTCACCGAGTCCCTCACTAGAGGGCCGGGTACGGTATATGTATATGATGATGGCGCCAGCCCACAAGATGGGCCGAGTATGATATACATGATGGAGACAGGATCTCCTCCACCGAGTCCCGAAAGGGCCGGGTATGTTGTTCACCGAGTCCCTCGCTAGAGGGCCGGGTACGGTATATATATACATATGATGATATGATGAAATGATGATACGATGATTCTATTCACCGAGTCCCTCACTAGAGGGCCGGGTACGGTATATATATATGATGATATGATGACATGATGATATGATGATTTTATTTACCGAGTCCCTCACTGGAGGGCCGGGACACGTTATATAAGCATATGTACATGATGATTATTTACTTACGTTTCTAAATCCCATAATGAGTTGGATATGATATTGACATGCATGATTTATGTTTCAGAGGCAAGCCTCATGACTTTCTATACTCCTTATTTCGGCATGATCATTTCGTATTTCATGCTTTACGCTTTACATACTCAGTACACATTCCGTACTGACCCCCTTTCTTCGGGGGCTGCGTTTCATGCCACGCAGGTGTATACAGATGAGTCAAGGATATCAGTAGAAGATGTTCCAGCTGGATTGGCGAGCTCCATTTCCTTCGGTGGCGCCGAGTCGAGTATCTATGTTATGGTATCTTGGTTTATGTTAGAGACTTTGCAGACAGAGTCTTGTATATAACACGTCAGTCTTGTAAGCGGCTCTATAAGCCGATGTATCATTATGCATTATATTATAGATCTCACATGTTTACCGATTTTACTTGAATTGAGAAAGACGAAAAGCATGTTGTTCTTTGAAAGGCTTACATTATGCATTCATGTCATGATTTAAGGGCCCAGTATGATTATGAGTATAACGAGAGTCAGCGGGTTCGCTCGGCCCTAAGTAAGGGTCGGGTGCCCATCATGCCCTATCGGAAGTTGGGGTGTGACAAATTGGTATCGAGCGGTTCGTCTGGGGTTGTCCGCAAAGTCGTGTCCGGTGAGAGTCCTGTTTATGGTGTGAAGCGCGCCACATTTATAAACAGGAGGCTACGGGGCATCTAGGGTGGTTACTCTTCTTTCACATCTGAGATCGTGCCATAGAGCCAAGTCATAGGGAATGAGATTCCTTATACTAACCTTGATTTCAGCAGAAAAATGGCATCGATAGAAGAAAGTGACTAGAGATATTGGAAGTTACAAAGCACGCAGGTAAGAAAAGGTATGAAAGATATATGTCGGGTAAGATATTGAAGTACGATTGAAATGCAAGTTGAAGATTAAAAGGGAAAGTAAACAAGAAAGTGTAACAGGTGCAGTTTGAGTCGGGCCTACGAGGTATGTTCATCATTTTCGTACTGTTGTTGATATTGGGAGCCCTGTGTGGCTGTGATATGATATGATATACATATATACGTATGTTGGCCCTGTGAGGCATTGTTGGTATTTCCTGCATGCAGGTTTTGAGATAGTAACAATTACGAGGAAACTCGCAAAATTTTCCTAGAAATAAAGAGAGAATGAGATATAGGTTTGTAATATGTCTTGAAAGGTCGTGCCCATAGTAATGATAAGATTTGATTAAGCTACGAGT
The DNA here is from genome assembly GCF_029784015.1 of Lycium ferocissimum. Classification (NCBI taxonomy): domain Eukaryota; kingdom Viridiplantae; phylum Streptophyta; class Magnoliopsida; order Solanales; family Solanaceae; genus Lycium; species Lycium ferocissimum. The sequence continues at coordinate 5,690 of NW_026716216.1, forward strand.
ACGGCCGACATCGAGAAAGAAGTTAATTCTTTGAACCGAGGATAATAATAATTAGAAGGACGATATCGATGTGGTAAAAAGAATTTGGAGAGGGCTTGTAATCCTAAGAGATGATTTAGAAAAGGGCTGGTAAATCTTGATGGAGTGTTATTTAAGGTACTAACTGAATTGATAAGTAGGGATGAATTATGACGAGCTTATAGTTACAAGAAGTAATAGTGTGATTAAGACAAGAGTACAGAGGAAAAAAGGTTGTGATGGATATGAAGGTATTGATAAGACAGCTTGTGAAATATTAAGGATAAAGTTGATCAGAAAGGGTAAAGGGTTAAGAAGTGTTACATTATAGGATTGATTACGAATAAGATATAATGTGAATATAATGAGGATTGTTATGAAAATAAGTAAAGCCTAGTGAGAAAGTGGCCAAAGTTATGATGTGATCTATGTAGCTAGAATATAAAGGCAAGTGTGAAAACGGAAAGCGAGCTATGGAACGAATAAGGAAGGCTTATCAAGTCTCGTAGGGGAATTTTGGAATAAGGGTTATATAATAACGGAAATGATAGAGAGTGTAAGAAAAGAAAGGGTAATTGGAAGAAGGAAACAAGAAGAGAGCGAGATAACAGTATAGTAATAGACCATGACATGTGCAGCCATGGATACAAGTACTATAAGTGACGGGACTGTGAAAGACTCGGTTATAGAGAGGATGAGAAACGAGGAAAAATGAGAGTAGAAATCCAAAGGCCGATAACCAAGTATTTATAAGTAACGGCGATTGAGGTATGTTCACCACCATTGGGAATCTGAAAGTCTAGGACGGGAAGTAGTCATGTCCATAGGTGAAAAAGTGAATATAGAGGATTGAAAAAGGGCTAAAATAATAATTGTGGAGTCAGAAGAGTAAGAGACCCTTTCTAATTCGGAGGGAGATGTGTTATGAGAACGTTTCAAAATCTGTTAAGACTTCAACTTACTCCGTTATTATGTGACGAAGGTCATGCGATGAGGTGGACACGATCATACTAGCATTAAAGCATCGTATTTCATCTGAGTCCCAAGGTTAAGCGTGCTGGAGTGAGAGAAATTTTAGAATGGGTGACCCCCTGGGAAGTGTTCTGAAAGTCTTACAAATTCAGACGTAAGAAGCAAATGAGAAGCTAGAGTAATCTAAGGGAAGTTAGAGTATACAGAGTAGGCAGAAACCTTAAGAGGTCACATAGGACGAGGCAGACTGAACCAGTGAAGAGAAAAAAAAGGGTGCACCACAGCTCTAGAAGCAGGGTAAGTTGAATAGCGTTTGGAAATACTTTGTAAGCAGGATAGTAGAAATTATACATACAGGTATGCACATGATATCCCGTGTATAGATATGTGTACTCCGGCAACCAACGTTGCGGTATATGGAAGGCATTAATCGGACAGGGTAACGAAGTTCAAGTGAAAAGAAAAATAAAGGGCACAAACGTTACAAGGCAAGCTGATGCTGTTTTCACTATAGGTTAAGCTTGGAAAGTTCTAATACAATGATATTTGGAAAAAAAAAAAAAAAAGAGTATACAACAAGGGAATGGTAACAAGTAACTTACAGAGATATTGTGAAGACAACACTGCTATGCTGGATTAGAGGTTAAGATGTGGGCAATAGAGTTGTTCGCTAATGATACCGCGACCTATAAGTAGCAAGGAGAAAGACAAGAGAGACCTCCTATAGTAGGAAGTGAGAAAATCAAAGGAGTGAGTAACGGAAGGGAAAGGAGTATGACAAAATAGGCTATAAACGAATGTGAGTACGGAGGGAATATGTGAAGTAGAGTGAACCAGGAAAAGGAAAGATTGCGACTAAGATTGAGTATACTTCACACAAGTCGTACAAGAGTAGTTATGTTACCTATGAATATTTATATGTTAGGGATGAGACCAAGCAAATACTTAATGAGAAAAGTTTGGATTCAGTAACCATAATACGGTGATAATATTCTGGGTGCATTAAGGAGAGATGTAAAGATGGTCTAAGCTAAACTACCGAGATAGAACTAGTACTGAGGACAAATAGGACACGGCTATGATGGAACCAAAGATCTATTCCGATACCGGTTGTAAGATAAGAGAGGGGTGAAGACAAAGTAAAACATAAGGATTAGTGAAGCCACGCTAAGGTATTTCTTGGGCTAAAATTAAGCACCTGCGCATATTCTTGTAAAGATTGCAACATAATGTGTGACCGGAAAGTTGAAGAGCAAGATCTGAACAAGGGGACGATAAAAGAGTTCGAATTAAAGATAAAGGAATGACACGAGATAATGTGCCTAGAATGTTACAAGTTGAGTAAAGGGAGATTATAAGATGATTTAAGCAAGATGGTCAGAGCTAGCTGGTTACTAAAAGCGGGTGAATTTATACGACAGATTTTTTCAGAATTATACCAGCTGATGATAGTTAAAGCAGGGGACGGCTATTAGCAGCTCAGAGACGACATAAATTATATGACGACAATCGGCGTCGACACTTAGAATTCCAGATTGGCGAGTGGGTATGCTTGAAGATATCACCCATGAAAGGTGTAATGAGATTCGACAAGAAGGAGAAGCTTAACTCGAGATGTATTGGACCTTAGTACATTGTTCGTAAGGTAAGAAGGCTGCATACTAAAGACGTGGCTTTTGTTAAGGTATTGTGGTGAAACAATAATAGGGAGGAGATGACCTGAGAAGCTGAAGAGGAGTTGAAGAAGGAATATGATTGGTGGATGAGATAGCATGCTATGGTAATAAAGGAAACCCCCCGAGATCCTTATAAGACCTTATGAAACTAGTTGAACATTCGAGGATGAATGTTCTAAAGGGGGGAAGGATGTTATATCCCGTATTTTGTACATTGGGACATTCCGAGCTAACTGTGATAATGTTATACCCCGCGTTTTCAGAGCATGAGTTTGACATGTACCTCATCATAGTATATGTGGAGTTTTAAGGTGTTTCAAAATCCTAAAATGAAGTTCGTCGAGTCTAGTTTGTAATGCAACAAACCGTTCATTGATAGGACATCGGAGTAGAGAATTATAGACGTTACAACGAATCGTCGACGCGAGAAACAGCTTTCCGCGGTACGGCTGATGCGCTACGATCTTTGTAGCTACGGTAAAAACCGACTTCGTTGTCCGTTTTAAGGGGAAAAAAATCTCATTTTTTTCAGCCAAAAGTTCCAAAACTTTCCTAAAAATTCAGCAACAAAAAAGGGAGCAAAGATACCTCACAAAACGAGGATTTTTGAGTAAAATTTCAAGTAATGAAGTACCAATCGAAGTCCGGGCAGCGCATAGTCACGAATATAATTTCATTTGGAATTAGAGGGGCATGGGAACAAGAAAATGTTGAAGAAGGTAAGTTTTAATCCTCTTTTCACATGTTATGGATGGTATATATATGTTGTAATATGTGGAAATGAATGAAAGTATGAAATTTGGGTGTTGTGGCCGTGTAGTGTTATAGGTGAAGGGGAGATGAATAAATATTATTTAGTATGTTAATTGTGTTGTTGGAGTTTTATGATGGAAATGGAAGGTTAATGGTTCTAGTTAGCATGGAAAAAAAATTATTGTTAAGTTGTTGTTGGAAAATATGTGACTTAATTATAGTTTATGTAATTATGAGAATGAAGTTGTAAGGTGCAAATTATGATTGTTGTTAATGATAATGGAAGGTGAAAATGTGTTGTGGATGTTTATGTTGAAGGTTGGAAGTTTTGGATGAATTATGGCTTGGTGGAAAGTTTGTATATTTTGTATATCTTGTGCATATATTGTAGAAATGATATGAAATGTTTCCGAATGGTATCGTAATGATTTTGATTAGTAATGAATGTGAGTATGGTGGTGTTGGTTTGAAAATTTGAAGTCGGAATGGAAGCTATTGCATTATGTTAAGAAGAAGACTAGTTGTGTGTTCTATTGTGATTGTTGATGTTGTTGATGTTGTTGTTGATTGTTTTGAGCCGAGTTGAATCTCGGGGATGCTATATGTATAGGGGAGATGCTACCCAAATTTTTGTAGAACAGTATTGGTTAAGGTTGAAAATTGTAAGTCTCATGAATAGTAATTGGTAAATGTGACCATTTAGTTTTTTTTTTTGGACGAAACGGGATTTGAGATTGGCGATCGTAAAAGGCAAGAAAGGTATGTAAAGCCTTACCCTTCTTTCTTTTGGCATGTCTTAGGTGTGATAGGTTTGAATACGAACCCCGAGGATGACTCTACTCTTAGAATCGCATCTAAAGTTGCCCCTTTTTCATTCAAGAGAATTGAATTATATATGCTCTAAGTAGTTGGAAAAATGGCCTAAACATCGTAATTTTCACAATTGGAACCGGATTGCCTTGAAACTTTCGTAGACGACTTCACAAGGCCTAATGTTCGTAATTTTGGTACGCCACTTCGGCTTGGCCCAAGGTGGGCCCACAATGTCCCTAACTTCCATAAACGGTCTCGAATTGCTTGGAAATGGTCGTAGATGTTTTATAATGAATGATGTCCATAACGATACTTGAAAAGCATTTAATTTCTCACCACTCTGCATGTGCATACGGTTGCTAACCCTTTTTATGCTAACTCAGATTTACTTGAAACGTGCTTGCGGTTTACAAATGATTTTAAGGAAGTTTGTTTTGTATTAAAGAAAACATAAAGTTGACTTTTCAAAACCACTCCGCGGGGTGTGAGATTTTATTATTTAAACTTTTCTAAAACCACTCCAAGGGGTGCGGTGGCCTCGCTTATGCCTCGAGGGTGCTATGGCCTCGGTCCGTGTCCGAGCGGGTAGCCGTGGCCTCACCGATCACCGAGTGTGCTATGGCCTCGGCTCACGTCCGGGAGCACTATGGCCTCAGCTTATGTCTGAGTGAGCTATTTTTTTCAAAACCACTCCGAAAGGGGTGCGAGATTTTACTATTTCATTTCACTTACTACTTACGTTTACATTATCATCATTATTATTATGCCGGAAGCGGCAATGCCCGGTGGGCCATCATTATTATTATGCCGGAAGCGGCAATGCCCGAAGGGGCCATCATTATTATTATGCCGGAAGCGGCAATGCCCGAAGGGGCCTTCATTATTATTATGTCGAAAGCGGCATGCCCGAAGGGGCCATCATTCCTACGCCGGAAGCGGGCCGTCCGGCGGGGACTATTGTGATACTATATTTAGATGATGCACTCTAGAATTTGTGTACTCTGTATTTTATATTGTGTATGCTTAAAGAACGTGTGTTCTCTCGCATTATTTACTTAAGGATTATCCTAAGACCCCATGTGTACATTTATGTTTCCTCCAGCGAGGGCTGCGCAGTAATGAGCTTGACAGTGGTTTCTTCTCTTCTAAATTAAGCTATGGTTATTATTTGTTATCGCTTTACATACTCGCACATACTTCGTACCGACCCTCCTTCTTCGGGGGCCGCGTTTCATGCCACGCAGTACACCTGCATGAAGAGAAGACTTTGCTAGAAGTCGTTCCCACGGGATTGGCGAGCTCCATTTCGGTTCGGAGTGTTGCCGAGTCAAGTACTCATGTCATGGTAATTGTATATCCTAGAGACTTTGCAGACAGTGTCCTGTGGATTAGGTGTCGAGGAACGCGAATCGGTTATAGATGTTAAAAGAGCGTGTATTTTCAGATATTGCCAGATGGTAAAAGTTCCGTGATTGATCGAAAAAGTTTCCTAACTGTACAAGACAGTGATCTCTATTTTGAAAAGTTTCAAGTTTCTTAAAATTTTTTGAAATGACAGGTTTTTGTAACGCGAACGTTTAAGGGTTCGCTCGACTCTGAGGAGAGTCGGGTGCCCATCACACCCTAGTAAGGTCGGGGTGTGACAGATAAGTTAAGGACAAGATTATTCCGGGATATGAGGTTGAGACTTTTGACCTCCGATTTTTATAAGGCACAAGTTGCTTATGATTCTATTGGTATGGAATATTAAGAAAAATTTGGAGCTAAATGTTAATTTTAAAAAGCTGATAATTCATGAAACAAAAAGGACATGTGGCCGTCCAAGGTGGTGTGGGCCATGGGCCACATGGATGTTTTATATATGTAGATAAAAGATTATATTAATCACACTCATCATCTTTTCAAACCTTAGAATTGTCACACCCCGATCTTACGAGGGTGTGATGGGCACCCGACCCCATATTCGGAGCCGAGCGAACCCGCTGACTCTTATTATACATATGAACTTATAAATCGGTTAGAAATGAATACATAGAAAATTTTTCTTTTTCATAAGTAAAATCTGACATCATATAAGACTCGTAACACGAGACGTAATAACATGTCGGTCGTTGGAGCCGCTTACAACCGAAAACCCAATACCCACGACTCCGTCTCGCAACGTTCTAACTCGAACATGGCATCATAGCATAGGACTCTTGACCCGGCAACCCTCGCAGCAAATGGAGATGCCAACTCCGCTGGAACACCGTCTATAATAGCGTCTGATCATCGGGGTGTACCTGCGCGGCATGAAACGCAGCCCCCCGAAGAAGAGGGGGTCAGTACGAGCATTGTACTGAGTATGTAAGGCAGGAATAGTATCATAGTAGAAGATATAAGCATGAATAATAATAAGATTTCATATCGTGAGGTAAAGGGATGACCTGTACAAATGCACAATGTCTGCATAGAAACATAGAACATATCATAGGATAACTGAGTAACTCGTGCATATGAGGGCCCCATGGGGGCGGATACCATGCATGCTTGTTCTTTTTTTTTTTTTGAAAAAGAGCATTTCTTTTCATAGGCGTGGAAAATAGAATTTATGTCATATCATGTTAAATCATAGTATATCATAGTATCATAGCATATCATAGTGTATCATAGGATCATAGCGTGTCATAGTGTATCATAGGATCATAGCATAACATAGTAAGTCATAGCATAGCTGATCATAGCATAGTAGGTCATAGCATAGCACCGAACAATGTCGGCTCGCCCACATAGCACCGAAATACATCGGCTCGCCCATATATCCCGCGTCCGGGCATCCCGCGTCCGGGATGATAAGCCAGCTGACCAGGTGGCAATGAAACATAGTTTCCTTCCCCATTCCCAAGTATCCCTACCCCCCACCCCATGTACATATATATTTTTCATATCCATAAGTTATATAAGTACGCAGAGAGCCCAAGAAAATCATGTATCCATCGGAGTGACGTAAGGTCGGAACCTCCGATTATATTATAGAATAACTATGGGCGGTTGTCTCACCTTGAAGGAATGATTAATATAAGGCGAGACTATTAGTGGAGAGTAATATCATGAGAAAATATAATACAGGATCGTAGGGCATCGTTTCATATACTTGGAATCTTTGAAGAAAAACATTATTCATAAGTAGAGTTGGGAATTCAAGAAATAGCTTAACGTTCCCATCTCGTCACTAGAATCATAGACTTGAAACCTTTAATCATAGAATCATCATGGTCATAGTTGCCATGTAAACATTTTCCTCCTGGACATCATCCATGTTATTGCACAACATATCCATAGTCGTATTCATGGTAGATTCATATTCTTAACATAGACGTCATAGCCATTTTCTCATACCTAGCATCTTCATCGTCATCATAAGAATATCCTCGTTAGTATGGTTGCTATACTTGTCGTTTGATGACGGGACAAGGATTAAAAGTTTCCATTGGGTTCTACTTAAGAATAAGTCAAATGGAACAATAAGGAAAATACGGGAACAATGGGCCCACCTCGGGTCAAATGAGGCGGCGTACCAAATTTACGTGCGTTACAATTCATGATGTCACTAGTGAGGGTCTTAGGGTAATCGGGTCCTATTTGCGCAAGTTCTGGATGTTTAAAAAGTCTTTCCAACATTTCACGCGAGTTCTAATTCAGTTTTACTGAATGAATAGTAGTTAGTTTCAATCTCGGGTTTCTAGGAAAGGAATTGTCCCCGAGGCCCGTATCCAAACCTATTACATCTAAGACATGCCAAGAAAGAAAAGTGAGGCCTTACATACCTCTTTCCGCTCCTTCTGCTACTCCAAATCCAAGTTGCAAATCCGCCAGAATCTACAATTTGGTCATGTTCACCAAACATTGATTAGAGCTTTTAGGAATCCAATCTTGAATGCACATTTGTCTACAAAAATTTCGGCAGCACTTCCCCTGTAAATGCGCCATCCCGAGAATATGGCTCGGCCCAATTCAACAACAACAACCCGAGAATGGAACTCGGCCACAATATCAACAACAAAACCAACAATCAATCTTATCCGAAACCTTCCAATTTCAACAAGAACAATAACGACTTAATTCTTTCTTTCAAATTCATAAACTATATCAACAATTCCATACATTTACAACATTATTTCCATGAATTCAAGAAAGCATATTCAAATCATATTACGTTCCAAATCAGCCCATAACCATCACAACTTCCATTTTGATCATCAAACTTTCATTTTCATTACATAGATTCCATCACAACAACAACTAGAATACTAACTAAAATTAATCCGTTCTTTCTACACCACACCACTTCCATTCGGCCAGCATACATACACATATTTTCCATGGATTTTCATCCTTTTCTTTACATTACCACAACACACAAACATATTGAATGCAACTAATTCATCATCCTAACACTTCTACATGCACACGGCCAAACACCCCCACATGGCTACACTTCAACATCTCTATTTCCATGACTTTCATTCACTTCCATACTTCACAACATACACAAACCATGCATAGCATATGAAAACAAGGATTGAACCTTACCTCTTACACCCACTCCTCTCTCGGCTAGGCCATGAATCTTGCAAACGGATGGTTTTCTTGCTCCAACAACTACTCCATGATAATAAGGACCTTCTAGTTAGTAGGAAAACAAGAAGAAAATAATTTTTGATCAAAGTTTTCCAAGGGCTGGGTTCGGCCAGCCCACAGCCGAACCCCCTCCTTTCTCTTGTTCTTCATCTTTCTCCAATTCTCTAGAATTTTGAGTGAGGAATTGTCTTGTTTTTTTCATGACTTGCTCATATATATATATAAATATATGCACATGGCTGATCATGTGCTCTTCTTTTCTTTTTTTTTTCTTTTTCTTTTCCACCAAATTTCTCCATTTTTCTAGATTTTTCCTTAAGTCACAAAAGATGAATTTGCTCACTTTGTCATCTTTTTAATCACATGTATTGCATCATGTGGGCCATAGCCCACCTTGAGTCTTTTTCCACAAGTCATGCATAACAATTTCCAATTTCCAAATTTGCCCTTAATATTCCATGCCACTAATATTCTAAGCGACTTGCGCATTCAGACGAAGCCGGAAAATATAACTTCGTCCTTAACTTCCCGCCATTAGCTCGAAATATTCAAAGGTGCAAAATGCGAGGTGTAACATCAAGAAGAGCACATGATCAGCCATGTGCATATATTTATATATATATATATATATATATATATATGAGCAAGTCATGAAAAAAACAAGACAATTCCTCACTCAAAATTCTAGAGAATTGGAGAAAGATGAAGAACAAGAAGGAGGGGGGAGCCGTTGGCCGTCGAACCCACCCCTTGGAAAACTTTGATCAAAAATTATTTTCTTCTTGTTTTCCTACTAACTAGAAGGTCCTTATTATCATGGAGTAGTTGTTGGAGCAAGAAAACCATCCGTCATGCAAGATTCATGGCCTAGCCGAGAGAGGAGTGGGTGTAAGAGGTAAGGTTCAATCCCTGTTTTCATATGCTATGCATGGTTTGTGTATGTTGTGAAGTATGGAAGTGAATGAAAGTCATGGAAATAGAGATGTTGAAGTGTAGCCATGTGGGGGTGTTTGGCCGCGTGTATGTATGTTAGGATGATGAATTAGTTGCATTCAATATGTTGTGTGTTGTGGTAATGTAAAAGAAAAGGATGAAAATCCATGGAAAATATGTGTGTATGTATGCCGGCCGAATGGAAGTGGTGTGGTGTAGAAAGAACGGATTAATTTTAGTTAGTATTCTAGTTGTTGTTGTGATGGAATCTATGTAATGAAAATGAAAGTTTGATGATCAAAATGGAAGTTGTGATGGTTATGGGCTGATTTGGAACGTAATATGATTTGAATATGCTTTCTTGAATTCATGGAAATAATGTTGTAAATGTATGGAATTGTTGATATAGTTTATGAATTTGAAAGAAAGAATTAAGTCGTTATTGTTCTTGTTGAAATTGGAAGGTTTCGGATAAGATCGATTGTTGGTTTTGTTGTGATATTGGTGGCCGAGTTCCATTCTCGGTTGTTGTTGTTGAATCGGGGGTCGAGCCATATTCTCGGATGGCGCATTTGCTGTGGAAGTGTCGCCGAAATTTTTTGTAGACAAATGTGCATTCAAGATTGATTCCTAAAAGCTCTAATCAATGTTTGGTGAACATGACCAAATGTGTAGATTCGGCGGATTCGCAACTTGAATTGAGCAGCAGTATGAGCGGAAAGAGGTATGTAAGGCCTCACTTTTCTTTTCTTGGCATGTCTTTAGATGTAATAGGTTTGGATACGGGCCTCGGGACAATTCCTTTCCTAGAAACCCGAGATTGAAACTAAATTACTATTCATTCAAGAAAACCGAATTAGAACTCGCGTGAAATGTCAAGAAAGACTTTTTTAAACATCCGTAACTTGCGCAAATAGGACCCGATTACCCTAAGACCCTCACTAGTGACATCATGAATTGTAACGCACGTAAATTTGGTACGCCGCCTCATTTGACCCGAGGTGGGCCCATTGTTCCCGTATTTTCTTTATTGTTCCATTTGACTTATTCTTAAGTAGAACCCAATGGAAACTTTTAATCCTTGTCCCGTCATCAACCGACAAGTATAGCAACCATACTAACGAGGATATTCTTATGATGACGATGAAGATGCTAGTATGAGAAAATGGCTATGACGTCTATGTTAAGAATATGAATCTACCATGAATACGACTACGTGGATATGTTGTGCAATAACATGGATGATGTCCAGAGGAAAATGTTTACATGGCAACTATGACCATGATGATTCTACGATTAAAGGTTTAAGTCTATGATTCTAGTGACGAGATGGGAACGTTAAGCTATTTCTTGAATTCCCAACTCTACTTATGAATAATGTTTTTCTTCAAAGATTCCAAGTATATGAAACGATGCCCTACGATCCTGTATTATATTTTCTCATGATATTACTCTCCACTAATAGTCTCGCCTTATATTAATCATTCCTTCAAGGTGAGACAAGCGCCCATAGTTATTCTATAATATAATCGGGAGGTTCCCGACCTTACGTCACTCCGATGGATACATGATTTTCTTGGCTCTCCCGCATGCTTATATAACTGCATGGATATGAAAAATATATACGTATGGGGGGCGGGGGGCAGGGATACTTGGGAACGGGGAAGGAAACTATGTTTCATTGCCACCTCGGTCACCAAGCTTATCATCCCGGACGCGGGATGCCCTAGACGCGGGATATATGGGCGAGCCGATGTATTTCGGTGCTATGTGGCGAGCCGACATTGTTCTACATGCCATGACCTACTATGCTATGATCAGCTATGCTATGACTTACTATGTTATGCTATGATCCTATGATACACTATGACACGCTATGATCCTATGATACACTATGATATGCTATGATACTATGATATACTATGATTTAACATGATATGACATAAATTCTATTTTCCACGCCTACGAAAAGAAATGCTCTTTTTCAAAAAAAAAAAAAAAAAGAACAAACATTTACGGTATCCGCCCCCGGGGCCCTCATATGCACGAGTTACTCGCTTATCCCATGATATATTCTATGTTTCTACGTAGACATTGTGCATTTATACAAAGTCATCCCTTACCTCACGATATGAAATCTTATTATTATTCATGCTTATATCTTCTACTATGATACTATTCCCCGCCTTACATACTCGCACAATGCCTCGTACCGACCCCCTCTTCTTCGGGGGCCGCGTTTCATGCCGCGCAGTACACCCCGATGATCGTACGCTATTATAGACGGTGTTCCGAAGCTGGAGTTGGCATCTCTATTTGCTCGGGAGGGTTGCACGGTCAAGAGTCCTATGCTATGATGCCATGTTCGAGGGGGAGACTCTTTGCGCACAGTCGTGGGTATTGGGTTGTCATTGTAAGCGGTTCCTTACCCAATGTACCGACATGTTATTACGTCTCGTGTTACGAGTCTTATATGATGTCGATTTTACTTATGAAAAAGAAAAATTTTCTATGTATTCATTTCTAACCGATTTATAAGTTCATAATGTATAATAAGAGTCGGGGCCGGGTTCGCTTCGGCCCGAATATGGGGTCAGTGTGCCCATCACACCCTCATAAGATCGGGGTGTGACAAATCTGGAAATAGGAGAAAAAGAGGGGAAATATTCGGCCATGTTGGGCCGTTTGAAGTCCCAAAAAACTTCTCACAAAAAAAATTTTCTTTTTAGCTTTTCCAAACCCTTGGAAGGGTTCTTTTTAAAGTGGAGAGGTTTTTGGGAAA